>NW_026612836.1:0-32875 GCF_029582105.1 Oenanthe melanoleuca | reverse complement strand
CAACTTGGTGTCACATTCAAACTGACTGAAAGATCACTTACTGACAAATCATCAAGATATTAAACAGAACTGGCTCCATTACTGAGCCCTGGGGAACACCACATACAATTGGCTGTCAGCTAGATTTAACTCCATTCACCACCACACCACCCTCTGGGCCCAGACATAGAGACAGTTGTTTAGAGCACACCCATCCAAGCCATGAACAGTTTCTCCAGGAGAATGATGTGGGAAACTGTTGTCAAATGCTTTTTACTTAAGTCCAGGTAGACAAACCCACAACCTTTCCCTCATTCACAAAGCAGGCCATCCTGTCACAGAAAGAGATCAGGTTTGTCAAGCAGGACCTGCCTTTCATAAACCCCCAATGTCTTGGCCTCATCCCCTGACATGCTGTGTTGAGATGTTGAACATGATCTGCTCCAGGATGTTCCCTGTCTCAGAGGTCCTTTTGACCCTTCTTGTAGATGGATTTTATATTTTCCTGTGGTGTAGCATGATCCATGTAGATAATTTCCTCTTGGATTACGGGAGTTTCATTCTTCTCCCCATCCCTGTCTTCCAGCTCCAGAGTCTGAGAACCAGAGAAGAGCTGGTCCTACTGTAAAAAGACCAAGGCAAAGAAGTCATTAACTACCTCAGTCTTTTCCTCATCTTTTGTCATTAGGCTTTTCTCCAGATCCAAAAACAGGATGGAGGTTCTCCTTAGCCCTCCTTTTTTTGCTACTATGGCTTGTTTTTTGTTTTTTTTTTTTTTTTTAGGAGCATATTTATGATCTTTTACAGCAGTAGCCGGGTTGATTTTTAGTTGGGCTTTGGCCATTCTAATTTTCTCCCTGCATAAACTCACGACATCATTGTGGTCCTTCTGAGCTGTCTGGCCTTTCTTCCAAAGGTCATAAACTCTCCTTTGATTCCTGAGTTCTAAGGAAAGCTCTTTGTTCACCTAGAATGGTCTTCCCCCCTGCTTGTCTTTCAGTGAATGGACACAGCCTGCACCTGTAACTAGGATTTCCTTATTGAAGAATGTCAAGTCTTCGTGGACTCCTTCGCCCTTCAGGACTACCCCCAAAGGGCTCTGTCAGCACGTCTCCCAAACTGGCCAGAATGCCTTTCTGAAGCCCAAGGTAGCAGTTCTATCAGGCCTGCTCCTTACTTCTCTGGGAACACAAAACCATCATTTCATGATCGCTGTGTCCAAGTAGGTCTGCAACCATCACACGTCCCACAAATTCTTCATTCTCAAACAGGTTCCTTCCCTATCTGTCTCCCTCAGCTGTGTCAGGAAGTTGTCTTCCACAGATACAAGGAATCTCCTAGGTGGCTTCCTTTCTGCTGTATTTTATTTCCAGCAGACTTCTGAAAAGTGGAAGTCGCCCACAAGAGCTACCAATCATGATAACTCTTCCTTCTGCTTATAGAGTATTTCATCCATCCCTTCATCCTCCTGTCTGGTCTGTTACAGCCTCCCCCATGATACCTGCTTTCTTGGTCTTGTCCTGATTCTTACTTAGAAGCATTCAAACCTTTTATCAGCAGCACCAAACTCTGGAGAATGGAAATCCTTCTTAACATACAGGGCTACACCATTGCCTTTCTTTCCTTGCCTATCCCTTCTTATGAGTTTATACCATCTATGAACAAATCAAACATTTAATTTCATTGTTCTAAATTTGTATGAATACAAATACATTCTAAAATTGGTGTACATAGTCTATACTTGTATCAGGCTGTAAGTTGTGAGGAGTGTAAATAGAGGAGAGAAAGAATGCTGTATTACAGTTCTTTTTTCTTTAAATGGATACTTCATGTTATGGATACTGATTTTTGAAAAGGGCAAAGGAAGACATATCAGAATTTTACAGAGATGAAATAATTTGAGATGAAGGATGGAAAAAATCAGAAGGATATTTGTATGGACCACAAAATGTATTAGAGAAAATGAAAGTGGATGAAAAGGAACATAGCTTGATTATTTAACACACTTCTGAATTAAAATTAACTGGCTTTACTGGACATAATTTTGTTTATCTGAATGAAATCTTAATTACACTGAAACAATGATCTAATTTTTTTTAATTAAAAGTTTGCATGTGAACACACAAAATTCTATTAATGCTTTTATTTTGAGTTAAGAGAGTTTTGCACCTGAAAATTCTCTTCTGAAGTACCAAATTGCATCCTCTTCTGATACATATTGGAATAAATCCAAAAAGTTATACTGATATAAGACATCTGATAACAGATCAACTTCATTCATTTCTCTTTAGAAATAATGCAGAAATGACAAGGAAAAAAGCATGTGCAGAGACTGTGAGAATGAATGAAAGGAGGCAATTTAAAAGAGATAAATAAGAATGGAGTATATAAAATGATGGAGTGATTAAATGATAGGTCAGGCAGTTCAGATAAGATGCTCTGAAATTGTTATTTCGCCTACTGCTTAAGTATTAAAAGAGGATAATTATACATCGAAAAGTTCTGTTTAAAGAGTGTTCTGTAGAAGTTGCTCATGCAAGAAAAACTTAGCACATGAATTTAGTAAAAATGCAAGATAAGCTATCTCAATGGAAAGAAAATAGTTCCCACAATTACCTTACATAGGCATACAAGCAGTCTTGGTCCAGATGCTAATACCTATCACTACATTATATGATTAGAAAATTACAGCCAATTAATTTTCTGGTATAATTTCTCTAGTTTTTAATATCTAAGATTTAAAAAGATACCAAAGCTCTTTCTTCAGAAATCTCTTCCTTTTCTAAACCTAGAGCATCCTACAAAAACCTTTTGGATTAACTACTGACTGAAGCTGCTGTCAGACTGGCAGATGTAGCTCCCTCACAAAGCACTCTAGAGTAAACCTTTCTGTGAATTATTCTTTCCTTTCCCAACTACACAGTGATAATGAGTATGAAATTATGCAGTCCAAATAATTAATGTAACACAACTATTGTGACTATATCAAAGTCTCTGAATTGCTGTATATTGTTAATCAAAACAACAAAAGATAATGGAATAAAATACCAATTTATACAGTTTTATCCTATATTTATTCTCTTTATTAATGTGATACCATTCTGCTGTACCAGATTACAGACTCATTTTGATGGCTGTCCTTGTCATTTTAAGATCTGCATACCTACATCTTTTAGATTTTCTTTTCTTAGTTAATATTCTGCTATATATTTTAGATTACTTTATTCTATACACAAAGAGCTGCCTTCTCTTTTCCTTGCTATTACATACAATCCTCCCAACCAAACAGTAGAGGGTCTCAGTGATGGCCTCTGTGACATCAGAGGAAATAAAGAATTGGGGAAAAACTTCTTGTATTGGCTGAAATATCAGGAAAACTTGTATCTCTGACCTCATCCAGATTCTCATAAACATATGGGAGAAAATAAAATGCTTTAACAACTTTATCCCTTTCTATGAAATCTTGAAGAATTCTAATATGATTTTTTTAGTCTAAAACACTTATCTTGAAATCTGGGTAAGATTTGATCTTTTCAGTATGAATAACTTTTAACTGATTTGTAAATCTTCTGTCAGCATTGCCTTTTTACAACTCCTTCTCTGGTTTGAAAGAGAGAGAAAAAACAATTGTATGGCAATTCCTGCAGAATAGGAACATTTGTTATGGTTTTTCTACAAGTAATGATTCCACCAATGAACCATGACAAATACATGATCTCATATCTTCCTACACAAAAACAAAAGATTTCATCACTGTTCTTCATCATATGTTTTTCTTATGCTATTACTCTTCCAATTTATTTTTACTCAAGAGAAGATGCAGCATTTTAATTCAAAACTGATTGTGCAAATATTTTCAGAGAGCTGAATGGTGTTAAGCTTCACATGTTGTAACATTGTTAGGTTATCATTGATAAATTTAAAAATATTTTTAGATAAAACATCTGAGTTTCTGTTTTATGAATTCAAATTGTGAGAACAGAAAATGCAGTATGCTATACAAAAATTGTCAGTAGAAAGTTATTTACTAGAAACACAAAAATATTGGCATGGTAAAAATCATACTGCAAAAATATTTCAGTTCTGCCTTGCATATAAGATTTATTCACAGAAGCATTCCTCCAGATAAAATTAATATTAGTCAGATAAGGAAAGTTATACATTAACATGATTCCTTCTATCATTATAAACTTCAAGAATGAGAAGTACTTTTGTCTTTGTAAACTGATTACTCTAAAAACATCCAGAATTTGTTTGGAAGGGGTTTGTTTTCTTCATGGAGTGTTATGGGGTTAATGCCAGCAAGCACTTGTATATTTTCTGGTAAGTCTGTAAGTTTAAACAGGCCCAGGAGCTATTAATCCAAATAAAAAGAAGGGGAAAGAAAAAAAAAAAAATCTGTTTCTAATTTTTAAAAACTTAAATTTTCCTCCCAGATGAAATAAAACACCACCTCTCAAACTAAACCAAAAAATCCCTACACCTGAATAATACATTTTTAAGCTTACTTTCAATTTCAAAGTAGAAGGTAGCCTTTGCATTTCTGAAGGATTTTTTTAATACAATGGTTATAACTGATGTTTCTTCATAAGAATCCAAATACATATCAAGATAGAGTAGCATCACAACTTTATTTTTATATAAGTTTATGGCCAACAAGTTTGAGACCCCAGTCAGCTCCTCTGCACTGAGAGATTGCTCTGCAGTGGGGAGGGGAGATGGGGTGGCAAGGGGTTGCTGGATCCTTGATGTCTGAGTTTTCAGACTAGCTACTGGGGGATTCCCAGTGTGATTCATATTTTAAAGTGCAAATTAATTTTAAAATTATATGTGGGACCAATAGAGAACTAAAGATTAAATTTTACACATCATACTGTTTTCTGCTAGCTCTGTATTAGAGGTAAAGCCTATTTTAGTCTCTAGAAACTAGATAAATCAGAATTTCTGCTTGATGGCACATGGGAGATCTATCCTAAAACAATCAAGAGTACAAAAGGCTAGGACTAGAGCACAATGGATAGGATGTAAGTTGGAAAACAAACAAACAAACAAGCCAAGACAAAAAAACACAAAAAAAAAAAAATTAAAAAAAAAATAAAAAAATAAAAAAAATAAAAAAATAAAAAAAAGCATTAATATTTGGAAGCATGAGAAGCATGCACGGCAGCGTTTGGGTGGTGGAGCGTGTGCCGCTCCGCAGGGCGGGCGCTGCTGGCAGAGCCGGCTGCGCCCGGAGCCGCATCCAGCGGGGAGGACACGCTCCATCTGCTGGCAGAGCCGGCTGCCTCTCGGCCAGGGATGCTCCCATCCCCTCTGCAAACCCAGCAGAGCCGGCTGCCTCTCGGCCAGGGATGCTCCCATCCCCTCTGCAAACCCAGCAGAGCCGGCTGCCTCTCGGCCAGGGATGCTCCCATCCCCTCTGCAAACCCACTCTGCGCAGGAGCATCGGTAATATCGGTCACGAGTGCACCATCGGGTGTGACATCTGTAACTTCTAGCGTCCATACAACCCTATACTAGCCAAAGACGCACATTCATCGTTGGCAAATCTCTAAGTGTTCCAGAAGTTAGAATACTATGGATTTCTGTGTTACAGAATTATGGAAATGCCAAAAAATCAGTCATGTGGAAAAGTTGAGTGTCTGAAGTACCAGAATTATTTTTAGTTCTCCAATTCCTATCACAGTATCTTTCCTTATGAGAATTTAATTTCATAAATGGCTGTAAAACTTCAATTACCCACACTGTATAATACAAATTGTTTGGGAACAGATGTGTTCCTTATAACCTTCTACCAATAAGAGCCCTCACCTCACTCCTTCTCTTTTATATCTGCTAAGAAAAAGAATGTTATTGAAGGACCTCAAACCCAGCTCTGGGAATAAATAGATTTGGTAACAATAAAGATCTGAATTAGTCAGCCAAGCAAAAATCTGCATCATTACATCAAAGGTCAAAATATCTCCAGACAGAAGTTTCCATATGTAGATTCTACTTTTGAGTTCTAGGCAAGTGCAGATGGGAAACTTTTGTGTCATGTAGCAAGGTACAAGAGGAAGAGAACACTTCGGAGGTAGGAAGCAGATAAATTCTAGAGGATGTTGTTACTGAACACTTACAAGCATCACTCTCTATCTGCACTGGATACTTGCCTTCATTCTACAGAAAGATTCTGAGAAAGATGCCTGTGCAATTTCAACTTTTCAACTATAAGTCTATAATGAGTTCGAATTTTAGTACTCCATAAGAGCAAACACATCACTGTTTTTCTTCTGATTTTGCTTTGAAGACAGAATACCATGAACTTAATTCAAATATTTATTGAAAAACTGTTTATGAAAATTGTGTGCAGCTATCCAGTACTATGTATTACTTTCTCCAGTATGTTTTTAAAACTGAAAACCAACTTTAACTGGAAATGCCATAGAGGTTTCAAAACTGCTCTGATACTACAGGTCTTTTAATTTGCAAGCTTAGATATGTTGAAATAATATGAACTAAGCTATTATACTTACTTACTTATATACAGCCAATGCTAGAAAATAATAAACAAGGACTGTATGAAAAGGGAGTTCAGTATGGATCTGTAATTCTTCTTCACACATTGAGCATTTCCATTGAAGTCATCACAGGTGTGATTTTACATGGGCAGACTACAAATACTTCAAGGCTTTTTAAGAACAATTCATATTTCTTACATATATTTGAAAACAAAATTTAAGAGAAAAATCTAAAGGAAAAAAAGAGCTGTATTTTAGCTCTTCTTTCTACTTGATATATTACTGACAGATGGCAGAAGACCACTGTAGTAATTTCAAAATTATTCTAATCAAATGCTTGAAATTGTGAGTAGTTAGTTTTATAGCACATACTACATGTATACTTAACTATGCCAAGTAAATACTTTTGTCTGTGTAATGTGCTTTTATAAAATTCTCAGCAATTACAGAAGTGCAGAGTAAGCATAAAAATAAGTTAAGAAAGGTAAGAATAAGGTAAGGAACAAGGATTAGAGAAGGGGAGCACTAAATATAGGAGTAAAATTTCTGTGACTGAAAGAACTTAGTAACAAGTAAACCACTGAGATTTCTTTGAGGTTTACTCTCAGTTCTTATTCAATCACATTTTTGTACTATGTTGTGGTCTTAAATAAATTTTTGTGACTCTGCATCCCATTTACAGAAATAGATTATTTAAAAAAACCTGTCCCTCAGGCTTGGATATTTAAATTGTTAATTTCGTAAAACACAAGCTAAGCATTTTTTCATGTCTTTCATTTCTTCCAGTATTGTTCAGAAAAAAGGTACTACTGCCAAATATTAAAGGTCACTGCTGCTAAATTATCTGATGCTAGGAAAGGTACTATTGTAAACCTTTAAAATCTATGTCCATAAACATGTCTGTAGCTTAATTTTTATTGATAAATTTTTGTGAACTCAACTTTCATATTAAAAACTCAATCATCTTCAGGACTGACACTAAAAGATTAAAAAACCTTAACTACTATTTAATGTGAACCACGGTGTGTTTTTTTTGTTTGGTTTGGATGGGTTTTGTTTTTTATTTGTTTGTTTGTAATGTGGAAGTCATTTTGGCAATAACCAACAAAGATCAAATGGTCAGCTTTTCCAAACATTTTTATTTATTTATTAGTATAGCTAGTTTAATATTCAACACCATAGGTGAATATGAACTGTACTTCACATTTTCCAAACAAGTGAAATTATTTAGTAATGTTAGTTTAGTTTATTCAGTTAATTTTATAAAAACTAAAGGTTCCAATGTTTTGCTCTTTTCCAAAATGGAAACAGTTTCTGAAATCACAATATTTACTTCGAAATCATTTGTGACTGACACTTCTCTTAATTAGATTTTTATGTATGTTATTTAATATAGTTCTTTAAAAATATCTAGCACACTGTGTGGGCAAGAATGTTACTAATGTGTTGCACTCCATCTATTTAGCAATTAATGTAATACATCCTAGGCTTTGTTTATCTGTGTAAGGATGCCTTGGAGTCTGTGTACCTTGCACCTTGGCACTATTCCTTACAGGCATGCAAATTAATTTTCTCATCTTGGGATATGAGGACCCTAATTGTGTCTGCTCAGCAGCAGTTCAAAACCTCTCATTTTCAGCCATGGAGATACCATTCCCACTTGGGCCAGCCTTTGGTTGAAAGGGATTATAACAAATTGGTCACCTCTTGAATTGCATGCCATTCTTCTTAAGCAAAGGTCAGGCATGAATATCCAGAAAAAGTATTTTATTTTTTTTTTTAAATCCCATAGTAAAAAATTATGAACAATTAGAAAAAAGTTTGCATATGAAATGGTAGAGACAATTTCACTGCTGAAATACAGTGCCTGTGCCTCAGACCAATCATTTTACAATTATCAGCTACCAAAACTGTGAACATGGCTTCACCAAAAAATATCCATGCTAGATTAGTTAATACAGTTTACAGGAGAGGAGCTGAATCACATAGCACTCAAATCCAAAAATAATTGCAAAGTTTGTATTTATAGCCATCTCGTTTTTCACACTGCTTAGCAGTCTGTAATGTTTCATGAGTTCATACAAGCTCAAAACCCTGTACTGCCAGCTTCCATTGGAACTGTAAGTCTTAGTGCTCCTGAAGACTCAGCCTCTGGGGCCTCGGATCAGTTACTGACAAAAACAGCAATTGACTCCCTTTAAAGTTTGCTTTAAATCACTTATCATTAAGGATTCTGGATCACAGGAAATGTCTGGGGATTTTCGGCACCTAAGTCCAGACCTCTGATCCTGAAAATCCTCACTCAGCTTAACACAGGAGGTGTCTACATTTCATTGACAAATTAATTTTTCACTTCAAACTCTTTAGAGGCTTTAAAAGGCAATCTTATCCTATGATGATTTCCAATCTAAGTAGTGTGCCAGTTTGTCCTAATTATTTCTCTGTGGAGCCATACTTGTTTTCTGTTTGTATCTGGGAGTAATTTGTCACAAAGCTTTGTTGCTTCATGTTGTTAAGGGGCTTAATAATCTTCTAAAGGAACCTTTATAGATGTGTGAAGTGTTCCTGGGATTCACGTGTTTTCTTTGCAAAGAAATGAAAGTAACTTGCAAAGTCCCACTTCTACTTTGTAAAATATTAAAATCCTGAAACTAAAATATTATAAATATTAGGAATTCTAAGTGCTGCCTAACTAGAGACCAGTGTTATTTGTCCCAAATGGAACCATTGCATTGTCAGGTTTAAGTGTCAATCATTCTTTCCAACTCTTTCATTATTCTATGTGTATCATGCATCTTACTGCTCTCACTGCACAATGGAAGTTCCATTGATGCAGAAAAATATAAAAAATTATTGGTTTTCTGTCATTGACAAAAATTAATTGTAGCACCATTTTGCAAATGGTCAGGAGAGTATGTTATTCTACTTTCACATTTTGGTCCCATCTGTAGCTTTATTCTATGAAAGTAAAAGTTTTATATGAGTATAAAAAGCTTTTTAGAAAAGATGTATTAATATTCCTGTTTCACTCTCCTTGTCTTGGTGGAACCTAAAAAGCTATGTATGCTTACCAGTACTGTTTAAAAATAGTTCATTCTTTTAAACACAAAAGGTTAAAGAGTCTAAAAGATCTGAGGCTGCAATCCCTGAAATACTTCTCTGCTGTCCTGGGAGTGTGGCAGTCAGCAGAGATGAGCTGCTTCTGGCACCCGTTGCTATGCAACCTCTGTGGCATCCCAGGAGCTCAAATGTCTCTGTCCTGCACTTCATGCACAAAATGGGGAGAAGAGCTGTCAGCTTTGGGGGGTTTTATCAGTATTTTCAGCTTACTATTCAGTCAAGGGAATTTGTGTAGAAAGATCTAGAAAATGGAAAGACAGAAAGAAACTTTAACCATGGGGAATATGATCTTAAAAACAATATCTACCAGTGATTTATAGGAGTAGCCAAATAGCACTTTGTTCAGTTGAATCCTTACTGCATTTTTTAATGACTTGCAACAAAAACTGGATATGTTTTTTTTTTGGTTTTTTTTTAAAATCCCATAAAATCCACATTTTCAACAATTTTCCCATTTGGAGAAAAAAAGAAGCTGAGCTGAAAATAAGAACATAAGAGCAAGAATAAAATAGGAAAACAAGGAAAAGAAAAATAGGTGCTTTCATTTATTTCTCCTGGACTCTGATCTCCATTTCATTGACTATTACATTTTTAATTAAAATAGAAATGAAGCACTTTTCTTCTATTAAAAAAAAGTGCTGAATTATGAACTGAAGGGTTTTTTTTCTTTTATTATGCCTGGAGAAGCCTACTTGCAGGTCTTTATTCCTGCTTCTTTTGGTGTTTTTTCAGACAATTTTACAAGCAGCTTAACTTTACAGTAATGCTTGCAGTCTCTAAGCTACTTCAGTTCACCTGCATTCATAAAGATAATATAACCTACTTGGAAACAAAATACTTTATGGGAAATTATATGGTACCATCTAATTTTATAAAGAACTGATACCAAAGTTACTAACTCCATCTGTAGTTAAACCTGAATATTTTATGGCAATGAAACCCAAATGATAGTGGAGGAATCTAGTTTTATGCCCATATTATGCACAAAACTTAGCAAAAAAGATCCAAAATTAACTTCAGATGAATCACATTGGCATTCAAGGAAAAAAAAAAAAAAAAAAAAGCTATTTAACTTTGTGTTACCTTAGTTATAGAGCATATTAGATTAAGCCTCAAATCTAGCAGTCTGTATAATCACTAATTGTGGGATATCTGCTGTAATATCATACCTTGTTTTAGGTTTCTCCTCCATTAAAAAAGCTTTCATACTGAAATGTTCCACTGAAAGAGTATGCACTGAGACAAATTAGAAGCAGGTTTAGTTCATAAAAGTTTTTTAAAAACAGGGTCTGCATTAACAGCAGCTGTGCTGTTAAAGGTATAAAAGACAGACATGGATTTCACATGGAAAATACCAAACAAATTTTATATATTTTTTAAGCAGAGAAAAAGAAGGCATTTATAGAAGTTTATCTACAAAGTCAGTGTGAAATTCTGAGTGTTCCCAAACTGGAAATTGAAGTCATATATTCAGATCATTACCTACGTATTTGAAACAGTTTTATTTAGGTTATATTTATACTTCTAAAACTTGATCATTTGAAATTGAGTTCTAGAAGGATATTTCTCCTACTTTCTTATTAAATGAAGTAACACAGAGAATGACTTAAGAGTTGTATCTGTACTATGCTTGTGGTTTTGTACATTCTGTATCTTTCTGAATACATATTTTGCTGTATTTTATAATAAATTAATGAAGCAACCTCACATCCAGATTAATTTACTCCATTCTTTCGAATGGATCCTAAGTTATTTCATTTTTGTGGTCAGTTACAGCACTTTAAAAGAGGTTTTACTATGTATTAATTTTTAAATTTATTTTCCTCCCTCTTTGGTGTCACCTAGAAACCCCACAACCTTCTTGTAGTCATAGATACAGATGGCAAATAAGACAAGCCCAAGACCCTGCCCTTGTTATCAGCCTCTGAATGTCTGATCCATTAACCACTGTTCTGAGTCTAGTCATCCAAATTTTACCCATCTGATTTTCCCCTGATCCAGATTGTAAGGTTTAATGTGGGTGAGAGTATTACAGCTTCTGCTAAAGTCAGTGTAAATGACATCCACTGCTCTCTCCCTATTTGCATACCCAGTCATTTTATCATAGAAGAAAATCAGATCAGTCAGGTGTGATTTACCCCTGGTAATTATGGCCCAGATTCTCTGCTGAGTTGCACATCATCTTTTGCCTCTTTGAATTAGCAGTCCTGATCACTTCTTTTTTCATCTTTCCCTCAAAAGTTTCTCAGATAATTTAAACACAGAATTTGGTATTTAGTTGCTGAATTTACAGTAATGTAACAGAAATTACTACTTTATGTTGCATCCCTTGCTGTCCAAACTACATCTGCACTGAAGGCTATGGCAATATACTTGCATAAACATAAATATATATTTATATAGAGACAATTTTCCATAGAAAGATGAGACTCCTTATTGCAGGCTTTGATATAATCACAATTTAAAGAAATAAACTAGGAACCAGCAAATTACAATTCCCCTAATATAGTGTAAATACTGTATAACAGTGTTTAATGCACTGTTTACAAGGTAGACTTGTAATGAGTTTTTTTCTTAACAATCGTCAGAGAAGAAAAAGGAACACATTTAATTAGTATTATTATTTAGGAACTGATACAGAAATAGGGTTTTAAAGACAAAATCAGCATTTGGGAGGAACTTTGTCCTACACAGAGGAGACTTAGAATATCTGCTCTTTTGATCTTGAAGTTTACTGTACAGGTTTACAGGTGTGCAAGTTTAAATCATTGCCCACACATATACTTACACATCCTATTCACAAAATGCTTGAGTTCTATTTTTATCATAGCACCTTGTTTTTTTTCCATTCCTTTGACATTTTTTCCCATTTTGATAGTGCTTCTTTCCATGGGAAACTCAGAAAATGTTTAAGTGAAATTTTGTTATCTCTCAGATCATCAGGTTGCAGAGGATGCTTCCTCCCTTTCCCTTCATGTGACTTTTTTAAGCAATAACCAAGTGCATTTAGGTTAGGAAGATAAAGAGTTGACTAGATCCCTTTTCTTGGCTTATTGAAGACTTGTGCACTAAGAAACAAGGTTAAAGAAGAAAAAAAAAAAAACTTTAGAAAATATATTCTGATAGCTATTACAATTCTGCCTTTATACTCTCAGGAGCAGAAAGGCAATGTGTTTAGAATAGATACTTCTGATTTACAAACTCTTAAAAGTAAGAGAATCCATAACTTTTCTGACTGTACAGATAAACAACTCATAAATAAAGTTATTATAATTTTAACGTATTTGAAAGGAATCCCAGCAGTTCTTGTCAAAACCTTTGTGCAAGATATAGGCAAGCCAGGGACAAGGCATTAAATGCCTCTCACCAGCTTACTTCCCCTCTCTATGAAAACAAAGTCTTGCTATGAAATAATTCATAACTACACTTAAGTGTTTTGGTTCCTCCAGAAATGCTAAGATGCAAGTTGCTTAACCAAAACATTTCCATATCCTAAAATCACCAAGCCAGTTTGTTTGCCTTTTTTATTAAGATCACTTAATAAAAAGGCTCAGTTCTCTTATTAATTCACTACATTAAATGGAGGAAGAGACAATGACTAGTTAGGTTTAATGTCTTTGTTACAAGGTGGACACAGTTAAAGACATACATTTCATAACTCCAGTTCTCATGTCACCACGTTTAGTTTTAGGCAAGTTCTTGGCATTTAGTTCAAGACATTTTTGAGAATAAAGACTGGAGCTCCAGAACAGCTAATTTTAAAAATATTTAATTGTGTGTGCAGTTCAAATGTTTGTAAATAGCAATCACAAAAGGCTAGTAAAAGTGCTCAATGCAAATAAAAGATGTGAATTCTCACCCTCATGCTTAATGGAAAGTTCAAGGGGACAATTAATACCATATTCACAACTTGATTTTTCAGGAAAACCATTTCCAAATTTCCATTTAAATGTATATTCTTCACATCTTCACTTTCCCAAAACCATTACGTAGAAGTTTTCACAGAGAAGCATTAATGTTTCAAAAGCTTAGAATGTCAGCATTTCAAAGGGCATTGTTCAAAGGAATAAATTAAATTACACATGTCAATAATGTCAAATATTATTTATAACCCTATGTTTATATATATATCTGTGATGTTCCTGTAGGCAGCTAGCAGGTCAAAAAACTTTCTAAGTAATCAATATAATTATTAATAAATAAATTATTAAAAATTGTGTAATCGAAGAAATGCAAATTTTAGGAAGGGATAAGGAAAAAAATAAAGTCATTAAACAGATCACAATAATGTATATATTAAACCATATATTGAAATGCACGTGTTTCCATCAAAAAAGTGCATATTCCCTCTTCTAGGTATTATTGTAACCTGATTCCCCAAAACCACAAATTCGATTGTGCAGTGCGACATATTCAAATATCCTATTCCTCTTTATTAAGATTATGCTTCCTGAATGGAGAGCCTACAGATTGAGGCAGATCAAATTCAGCTTTCATACAGTTCCCTATGTTTTTTCAATATGTGAAATGGGATATTGCACATGCACACACATTCCTTACTCAAACTTTAAGGCTTAGTCATCCCTGAATTCCTACCGTAGCTCTCATTCAGAAGACTCAGAATACAGAGTTGTTTGCATGAGAACACTTACTCTTGTTGGTTTTTATGATACTATCTATCTTCAGAGATGGAAGAAAAAACCTAGATTCAGTAATACCCACGAAATTCTTGAAATGTGGGCTACAAAGAACATGAGTTTCACTTTGAGTCTTGGAAACATAGGTAATGACAGCAGTACTCTGTTTCTGCTTCACATGCAGGTTGCCTGTTCCTCTAGAATCCGTTAAAAATCTCATGAATGGATAGCATGGAATTCCATTTTCCTTCTTTCATCTGGAAACTGAGCTTCAGGAATTTATGCAGAGAAATAATCCTGAAGAATGATCTCCTGAAAATCTGCCTGCTGTTTCCTTCCTGCACATTGCCCAGCCACACTTGGTCTTTCCTGTTCTGGTTTGGACAGGCTTCTAAGGAAGCTCTCACAGCCACTATTGTGAAGAAGTATTCAGAATATCTAGACTGTAATTTTATCTTTTCAGATAGATTCACACAGATTGTACACACTGCCTTTCACACATATTGCATCTAATCACTTTCCAAAACCAGCAGCCTCATATGGAAGTCGAACAGTGAGTTTTCCATTATCTTGAAGATTGTGGAAATAAAAAATTTTGAATAATTTGGAACTTCTGAATATCAAATAAGTTCTCAGAATAATTCAAGGTAAGTACACGACTACCTGGGAGGACACGAAAGCACAGTATAATTATTAACTGTTATTATCTAGGTATGTAAAACACCACCATTGTATAGTCCTCAGACAGGAACATTTCTGAAATAACAACCTGAACATGGCCCCACATGGATGCACAAAAGGCATCCAATATGTGGTGTCTGATGTCACCTACTGATGTGAGGCAACAACAGTTCTGATTCTCTACTGCTACTCTTCCTTTTATCACATAAATTAATATTATTCAATTTATGAAACTGAATTATGATCAAGAATCTACACAAGAAAAGAAATAATAGCAATAAAAAATGAAGAAAAAGCAAACCAAAAAGCAAACTGAAGTGAACTGAAGGAAATAAAAATAAAGGAATGCTCTAAGATGATCCTCAGTAAGGGACTGAAACAAATCATCAGTGGCTGCAAGATTTCAGTCTTTTATTGTCTCAGTGCAGGAATGAATGTCTATCTGGAAGATGTGTTTCAGACAAACACCACATTGCCCTTATGTGCAAAAATAATGAAATCATCTTATTCTAATCCAGTTATGCAAGAATAAAATCTATAAATTTAATTGTAACATTGGCCTTCAAACAGCCAGATTCTGACAGTGTTAAATTATAATGCCTAAATCAAATTGTAGTACAGACACTGAAAATAGTAAGACAACATTTTTTCTTTTCTATCATTTTTAAAAGTAATTTTTTTCACATAGAGGCCTCAAAGAAATAATTTGAGTCAGTTATCAAAAATCTTTACAGTCTTCCAAATTTAAGAGCATCTTATTAGGACTTTAAAAAAAGGAAAAAAACAAAAAAAAAAGAAAAAGAAAAAAAAAAAGAAACCAGAGAAAACTCATGTCCTCACTGCCAAATTCTGAAACATGCTGTGATATTTAAAGCTTCTGGTTCTTTAGAGAAAAAAGAGACAAGAGTTCAGTAAACATATTTTACCATCTGCTTGGGATTCCATAAATTAAAGATGTCTGGATATTTTTAACTGCATTCATACAGACTTGGGTATCTTTTCTCTGTTTTGCATCTGTCGTGTTTAGCTTCTTGCTATAAAGCTAGCAGAGAGAGTCCAAAAAATACAGAACATGCTCTTACTTCTGAATTGTGATAGTGAAAAAAAGATACTCACACACTACTTTAAGATGCTAATATTTACTACAAAGCATTTACCATGTTTCTATTAAAGCTTAAAATTCTTTTATCATCTACTATCATTGAGAAATTCCAGAAACATTAGAAAGAAATATAAATGTACAAAGAAAGAACAAGCAATGTCAGAAACATTTCCCCCAAAAAACAAGATGCCATTCACTGACTATGTTATGGTTATAAAAAATATATTATTATTTAGATTAAATTTTTTTTTTAGCAATTTAGATTCTAAAACTTTAAATTTAATCTAGAGGGTTTTTTTATTTTTTTCATACATTGAATAGTAATTTTTTTAATGCTTTCCTGAAAGACTGTGGAATTTGGATAATTTGACTACTGATAGCAACAATTTTCAAAAAGAAACTAGTAAAAAAACCTGTGTGTCTGGAAATTACTGGAATGTAGAAAGTTCCCATTATAGTTCTTAAACAAACCTCCAGTAGAGATAAAATAAGGTTTCTAATATTTCTCCATTTTTCAGTTGATGGGTGATAAGAGTAATTTATCTTTATTTCCTACTTTATACAATATGAAATTAATTACAATACAGTGGCTGCATTTTCTGCAGGACAATTTTTCCATTGTAAGGTACTCTTCAAATACTTCTTTTTCCCAGAGTGATTGCTCCCAGTCCTCACAGAGATGTTGATGAAGTTTGAGTAAGATGAGCAGAGAGTGGTGATCAGTATCATGAACTGTTGAGTACAGTAATGGTGATGCACCCCAGAGGTCAATTCTGAGTCCAATTCTCTTTAACACCCCCATTAATTATCTGGATGATTGTGTAGATTATACCCTCATTATATTTGCAGATGAAATGCTAGCAGCAATGGTACTTGTTACCTTCTTTCCTATATAACATACCAAAATTGTGAAGAGGTCAATGTAGGAAAAAATTGGAACACTGTGAATAGAATAAAGAACATAACACTATCTATGTATGTGGTATTTCCATAGGCATCAAAATGCAAAACAAAACCAGGAGGAGGTAGAAAATCTCCAACACATGCAGAGATGTTGAATGAAACCGTGCATCCATTAGCTCTGGCAGGTCATAGTACCAAAGAGCACAAGAGAAAAATCAGCACATCAGTTCACAAACATTGACATCTTCTCACAAAGAAACATAAGAAACACAGTTTTCTTTTATAAGGGTGCTTGTACATCACAATCTTTCCTGAAAAACTGAAGGAAGTAAGCTAAGAAATTAAAAGCAGTAATATTAGGCCCTCACCAGCTTAAGTAAAGAAAAAATGGCTACCAACTGCCCTTCCTGGGTTTGTGAATCCTCTGCTACTAGTGATTTAATAACAACACATGGTTCAAAAGCAAACATTTTGCATAACGAGTTCCCATAAATGTATTCATCCTTTCAGATGTAAACTGGGCAACAAAGTCAATTCCTTTAATGGGACTTGCATAGGTTCCTTCAGAGCAATTTGTTTTTATAGTGAGCATTTTCTAAGGAAGTGGTAATTTTTGTTCTTATCTAAGCTTTTTTTATCATGGGAAAATAATATAAATTTTCTTACCACCATGAATATAGCCTGGGGCATGAGTAACATTACACATATGTTTTTTGCATTTGGAAATCATACATTTGTTAAAAACTGTAATTTTCTTCACACTGCTATTACATCCCTAAAACTGAAGCACAGTAAAACTTAGAGTGGGCTTTATGCATGGTATATTAGTCAGTAAATTAAATTCTTGGAGAAGACTATGAAACAAGATAGCGTGCAGTAAAACTTCCTTGGCATGTTCTGCAGTCAAATTCTTTGGAAATTTATTAATTTAAGGCATGCTCCTTTATTCTCAATATTTCTCAAGGATGTTTTAGAGGGGAGAAGAGGACACCCAGTGTAAACATAAGACAGGCATTCAGTAAAGATGTGATGTATATGAACTCACTGATTTTAATACTATGAAAAGCAAGTTTTAAAAATATCTCAACAGAAAGTACCTGAGTAGGTTTGGAAAATAAAAGCAAAAAACACAGTCCTTAAGGAAAGCAGGAGCAAAACATACTATGTTTAATAGTAATAGCTTGCTCTCTCACTCTCTCTATATAAATACCGTCTGTTCTCTCATGGATCACCATAATCCCTTTTCCTAATAAGTGCATTGGGTTGCATGGCAAGGTTTTGGTGGAGGTTGGGGGTCCACAGGGCTGACTTTAGTGGGAAGCTGCTGGAAGCTCCCCTGTGTCTGACAGAGCCAATGCCAGCTCCAGGAACAGCCCAGCACTGGGCAAGGCTGAGCCATCACAGATGGCAATAATGTCTCTGTAGCAGCATGTTTAGGAAGAGGGGAAAAAAGTTATTGCACAGAAATAACTGCAGATAAAGAGTTATATATATATATATATGAGAGAAATAGGGTCAGTGAGGAAGGAGGGGGAGGAGGAGATTCAGGCAGCAGAGCTGAGATTCCCCTGCAGCATGTGGTGGGGTTGCTGTGTCCCTGCAGCCCTTGGAGGGCACAGGGCAGCAGAGATCCCCCTGCAGCCCCGGAGGAACCTAGGCTGGAGCAGGTGGATGCACCCAAAGGGGCTGTGACCAGTGGGAAGCCCACGCTGGAGCAGGACTGCTGGTAGGAATGGTTACCTGTGGGGGGCTGATGTTGGAGCAGCCTGTTCCTGACAGGCTGCACCCCACAGGGCAGTTCCTGAAGAGCTGCATCCCATGGGAAGGACTCATTTTAAGAAGTTCATGAACTGTCTCCGTGGGAGGGACCTCAGGCTGGATGGGGAAGGACTCTCCCTGAGGAGGAACAATCTGAGATGAACTGACTGTAACCCCCATCTCTTGTCTGTGCTGCTCAGGGGGAGGAGGTAGAGCCGGGAAATAGGGAGGGTTGGAAGGAAGGTGTTTTTAAGATTTGCTTTACTTCTCATCTGATTTTGCTCAGTAATAAATTCAATTATTTCACCTAATTCAAGTCTGTTTTGCCCATGATGGTAATCAGTGAGTGACCTCTCCAGCCATTATCCCAATGAACTAGCTTTTCATTATATTTTTTTCACTCCTGTCCAGTTGCAAGAGGAATGATAGAGTGGTTTTGGTGGGCACCTGGAATCCAGCCAGATTCAAACCACCACAATAAAAAATTCTGTTAGTTACTACTGCTGAATTGATAAGATTTCTTTAAATTATACCCATGATAAACTGAAACTATTAAAAAGTATTAATTTACTCCTATTTTGCTATCTTTATTCTGGTTTACCCTGTAATATTCCAAATTATTTTGCATGAGAGTGTTGCTTTGCATTGAAAACATCTGTTCCATTGAAACTAATCATGAAGAAATGCAAAAAAAGTAGTAGTGAAGACTAGTTCAAGGAAGAAATGCTATAAACATTAAGAGGGCACATGGATACATGACCTACATAGATATTTTCCCCTCTACTTACTTAAAAATGATGACATAATATTTTATTTTTATTTCCTAATTTTGCTTTTTAAAGGCTCGAATGATTTTTTATCAAAGCTGGTGGCAGTAAGTATATAGCAATTTTTTAAACTCTAATTAAGATTAATTTTCCTTGCCTACACCCAACATATGCTGTTAGGACACTGTAGTTTAAACAGTGGAACATCTGTATTCCACAAGCCTTCAGTGCATACATTAGAGACACACTATTTTCCATAGTTTATAAACCAGTTCATTCTTCCATGTGATGATAGTAAGTGCTTGATGAGGGTGGGCATTACAACCAGTGAGGGAAATAACTAAGCAGTGGATTGTTGTTCTGAGTGGTTATCACTCTGAGACAAACTGCTGTAGATGAAAAACAAATTCTATGGTTATGAAAGAAAAGCAAAAGCATCTTGCAGTGTAGCTTTTTGAACCATGTATTCCTTCTCCATTCTCATCCATCTATTTTGACTCTCCAGTAATTAAAAACTTACTTTGTAGAATGCTTCAAGACTTTGTGTGTAATACACTTTTCCCTCGTACATATAGCAGATACTCATGAGAAAATTCTTTGCAGCATTATCTTCAGGCTGAGCAGTAGTGTGAAGGCTACTTATCCTTAATCATTGGCCTTGTGATGAATAATGAAAATGCTCCCTAGCTCATAACTTTGCTGTGAAACTCTGAAAATTTTTCCACCATAACCAAACATTCCCCCAGTATTGTTTCTCACTTTTCTTCTCAGGGTTTTGTCATTTTCCAAGTTTGGTGGTAGGTTAAAAATCTACTCTGTTTAATATGCTCATTTTCATTTCCAATAAAAACTCAGCTAGTTTTGAGGACTGAGCACATGCAGAATTAATTTTCTTGGTAATTTGCATTGAGAGGGATTGATGGCATTAGATTTCTGATACTGCATTACTTCACAAAGGGTGAAAACAATGCTCTATAAAACAGTGCTAAATTTCAGACTCAAGTTTAGCTAGTAAAATTTACAAAGTAAATCATTATGAAATTAGTACATATATGTATGTGGTACAGATTAGCTGTTGTCTACACAGCACCTATAAACTAGAAGTAGAAGGTCAATTAAGTACTACTGTTATCTTCATTCAGTCCTGAAAACAGCATCCTACTAGTAGGGTTATTCATATGAGAAAGCAATCTAGCATCCTCTGAAGTCCCACACCAATTTTTGGTTATGATTTTTCAGCCCCTCCTTATTCAAGCAACTTTGCAAAATATTAGGAATTCTGTTCAACTTACTCACCACAGGAAAATATGGTAAAATCTGAGGCAGGCAGAAGGGATTATTTTAAATTTATAAGAGACTGAGTAGATATAAATGTACAAATTTAATTAATCTTAATTTGACATGGTATTATAAGGTCAAATTCACAACATCAGGA
The DNA here is from genome assembly GCF_029582105.1 of Oenanthe melanoleuca. NCBI lineage: Eukaryota > Metazoa > Chordata > Aves > Passeriformes > Muscicapidae > Oenanthe > Oenanthe melanoleuca. Next base: position 11,993 of record NW_026612836.1, on the reverse strand, counting down.
TATACAGAATATATTTCTTCAAGATTAAATACCTGGCTCTTAAAGGGGAAGCACTTCTGTGGCCATGTAAAAGGGACTGAAATGTTAATACCAGTGCAAATGCTTATCAGTACCACATAAAAATCAGAGAAAGAGCTCAGTGATTTTTGATACCATGATGCCTGAATAAAAGAACAGGTCATTCAGCCTTAAACTAAGAATTAAATGTGTGTTTTCAGCCACTTGCTTCTTATGTCTACATAAAATTTATTAACCTTTGAATTGAGGATTAGGAACCTGCTGATGCAGAAAGATCTGGAACTTATTTATTTAAGCACTATTGATATTACTACTAGGGGCATGTCTGTATTTTCTATCACCTCTATTTTTAAAATCTTACAATTTTTTACTTTAAAGAGGATTATTATAGAAAAAAATATACTAGTTGTTACGAAAAAATAAATTAGGAGTTTTTTTCCTATGTGCATGAGGGAGAGGCTAAAAAACCCTTGAGCAGCATAAGTTTGTAGTTTGTATCCCCCAACCAGAAGGATGTGTCTGAATGTAAGTGTAGGCTCAAAGTCAGATAATTTTTTTTCTATTCTGAGATTTTCCTGATGAAAGTGACAGCTACAATACTCAGTTTTGCAAAATGTATTTACTGTACAAAAATATTTTTACTCTGGAACATAGTTTCAGAACAGTGTCTGGTTTTAAAGATTAAAGATGCCCATCCTTAGGAAACCCTGGAGGAACAAATCTCTGCAGAGGAAAGGAACCAATTTTCTTTAAAGTTTTCTTTTATCTATTTCTATACAATTTAATTGTGATGACCCAGATAGGTACTTCATGCTATCATCTTTTGTTATATTCTGGACAGGGAATACAGTTTAATAACAGCTACAGAAAATAGGAAAATATTAAGCACATATACCTAATGTTAGCAAACATCATTATATCCATATAAAGAGGAATTTTTATTTATGGAACAGAGAATAAAATACATTTTGAAAGCAAAAGACATACAAATAATTTCTATGAAGAATACTGTAGACTTTAAAATAAACTTTCAGTTTTAGTTAGCTGAAAGAGTCAAAGTTGAGGCACAAGGAACATCCAATATAGTAATTTATAGAGCAAGGTGATCTGCACAGTTCTTTGCAGGCATAAGGCAGAATGTGGATTATTTTCCTGGAAAAACCTTAATATTATGTAGGACTAGTAATTACAGCCTTATTAGATATATAAACCTGATAAATATTTACTTTCCATTTCCAAAATAGGGTGAAAGACAATATTAGTTGTGTTTCCTACACATCATGTATAAACCTGAAGATGCATTTTAACAAGTCTTTCTAATGTCAGTTTTTCTATATATTTTTAAAGGCTTAGATTAACTGCCCCCTATAAATACCAAAACTCCATGTTAATTGCTTTCTGATTTAGATGAATTTTCAATCTCTTCTAAGAGACTAAAGGGTTATCTCTTCTGATTTTACGGGGTTAAGTAGCAGAAACTGGACACAAAATACATAACTGAGAATAGTTCTTAGTGAAGACAAAATAAAGACTGATCCAGGCTGTACCACAGTCACCCAAAAGGGTGACTCTAAATACAGCTACATCTGGTAAGAAATTATTATATTAAAAGCAGATGATATTTTTGTGGGCAGGAGGAAAGATAAAATTGTGATTTCACTAAATTTTAATGGCTGCTCAGATACTTTTTCTGAGTTTTATCTATTTAGGACTTTTTTTTTTTCCATTTATGATACAGTTCTGGAATTCTCTAACTGCTTTGTTCAAGTAAATAGGAACTGTGCATGTTTGTGTCAAGGTTAAATTTAGATGTATAGGGTAAATTATGTTCTCAGTTTCATTTCACTGTAAATACTGAGTAATTGAAATCAATGGACCTACTCCTGATTTATGTGAGTGTTACTAAAGGCAGAATTTGATGTCTCTCAGGTCAATACCAAGGGTCTTGCACACAAACAATTACATTAACCTATATCAGCTCTGCAGCTATGTCAAGGATACCACTATGTGTAAAGTTGCAGCATTTTATCCAGGCTGAAGATTAACTGAATCCAGAACAATGTTCTCTTAATGGCATTAATAAATTTCCATAATGGAGGTGAAATAAGTGCAGAAGCAGTAACAACCTTCTGAAATATACAACACAGTCACTGTAATGCTGATACAGTATACATTGGCAATCAGAAACGTAAACACTACTTGCATGAATAAGTCATACCAACATTGAAAGGACTCTTTGTTCCCTTGTATGACTTAAAAATACTAGAAAGTTTCATGGAAATAAATCACAGTGAATAGGTAACCAAAAAGACAGCAAAGACTAGACACAAGTAGATATTTTCAGTTTATATTTGAAACCTTATTGTCAAGTAAATATCACTGAAGATTATTATAAATGCAAGTCAGTTTTATAGATGTAGTGATTTACCATCTATTTTAAAAATTAATTTTTGTTTTTAATGTTACTCAGTAAAACCACTGAAAATTTTAAAATTAAAATTAAACATAGGTAATATTTTCAAATGGGACACCTAAAATAAAGTGCTTAAATCAATGCAACTTAAATTGCAACAGATTTTTAATAGTAAATTTGATGGGTGCTGGAAACAATGCTTCAATTCCATACTGAAAATTAGAATATTTCAGTAGCAGAAACCAACCTGCACTACATTAAGTTGGTCATTGATGGATTTCTAAGTAAAAACAAATTAGCAATGTCATTGACCTTGGCAAGAAATACGTGTACTGCTTGCAGCACCATTGCATACATGACAAACTAATAGGACAAATATCTGGGTCATAAAGCAGTGCTGGTGGATTGGTGAAATGTGAAGAACATTTCTATTTCCAAGACAGAAAGATTAATAGCCATTTCTACTAAGGGAAAGCATGAATTTAATGCAGGGCCCACTGTGCTTGGTTTCAGTTTTCTTACCTCAGCTTTCCTTGTTATCACATCACAACTGACCTGGATTTTGCACGTTGGTTTTTTTTTTTTTTAATTTTGATTTCTATCTAATAAAAAATTTACCTATTATTTTGAAAAGTCCTTTTTATCTAGACTTCCAAGTTCATATTAATCACCAGAATGATTTATATATTATTCTACCCAAATGACAGTTGTGGCTGTATTCTCTTCTTATTTATTCCATTTCCAAATAAGAATAAATATATAGATATAAATATAAATACTTTTTTTAAATTGAGTTGGTAAGGATTTCTCATCTAGAGCAAATCTGAAAACTCCATTTTACTTCTCTTCCCATTCCTGCAGCTATCCATTTCTTCCCTTGACAATTGCCTTGGTGCACACACACAAGGAATTCTGCTTGCAGTTGCTTCACAGCAGTCTTTGGCAGGGTCACCTCTACAACACAGATTTAAGCCTTTGGAAAACTGTATAAACACATTGAAATAAATCGGTCTGCTATGTATGGAACATGTCATAGAAAGGTGAGAAGAGCTCTAACTACCTCTTGGGAAAGGGAGATAAGGAGAAGCAAAAACAGAAAGCAGCACAGAAACAGAGAATTATACAAAACCAGGAATAATTTAAAAGTGAGTTCTATGGCTTAAAAAAGACTGAATTGGAATTTTCTGGAAGCTATATGCTTCCATTTTTCTACACAAAAGTAGCAATTTAAACTTCTCAATCCTCTCCACATTAGTATGACCTGAAGTGGCCACCTCCCAGGCCCATCTTTCCTTCTATCAGACCTGCCAGAAATAGCAATATTGGCTGTATGAATTGATTTAGTACAGTGAATACTCTCAATGTTTTATTAGATTATCCAAAGTATGACACAAATGGGGGGAAAAAAAAAAAAAGCTGAAACAAAGTAGGTATTCACTACCAAAAAGCACAAGATAAGAAGTAGGTTGGAATTAATTCTAAGAGGACCTTTTCCATAAAGAATCCTATTTACAATTTTCAGGAAAAGTGCAAATGTAGCAGAACATACAAGTAACTCACCATCTTTGCTCCCACCCTGCACTTGTCATTCTCAGTGTGCCCTGAACACCTGAACTCTCAAGACTTTCAGATCTCTGTTTGGTTTTTCATGATTTTGAAATGTTTCAAAATGTTAAAAATGCTAAAGAAATTTGATCCAGAGCTCCTCCATGCCCAAATTTCTCTAATAATCAAAATATTCTTTATTATGAAAGACAATTGCCTGTTATTCATGTTGTTCAAGTACTTTCACTGAGAGTACGAAGAGAAGTAAATCTGACTGGCAGATCAGTGGACAGTGGATTGAAATTTAAATTAGAGAGATAAATCCAGACAACCTCTAATAAGTACAGCAGTTAGATTTTCATGCAGTTGAAGAGTTTTCCAATTCAAATTGCATGATCTAATTTTTAATGAACTCATTCCAAACTCAGATCAGAGGATACAGCTCAAGAATTCACATAGGAAATATGGTGGCCTATGTCTGATTAAAAGACTTAAAAGTTCTATACCTTTACCTGAAAATTACCTACTCATTTAAATTACACTATAGAGTGTTTAATTTTAAAAAAAATGTAACGTTTTAATTAAAAATTAAATTAAATTAGATTAAATTATATTATATTAAGCTTAAAAAATTGCATGTTACTGATTATAAAAAAATTATCAGAGTAAGCCTATATTTTGTGACAATCAAGCATCTGTCCTGTCAATCTCTCAAAACCATATCAACTTATTCATCATCATTCAGGATAGGCAATTTTAACTGAAATGGATAGGTGGCACTTTCAGTACTGAAGACTTTGAAGATGCAGTTTCTTATCTCTCACTGTTGGCATTAATGAAATGCCTGACTCATAAGTCATTAATTTTTTGAGAACAAATGAGAACAAGATTAGGTCAATACTACGGGCTTTCAAAATCTTACCCACTATATTTATGCCAAGTGAAAATGTATGCACCTTAAAAAGGCAACAATATCTACATATTGATATTGTGTCCACAAAGAAAATAATTCTTCCTTTTAAAAGGAAAAAAACCTAATTCTGTAGACTATAAACTAGCTTATTTACATAAGCAAGTAGCCTGCATTCTTCCTACATCCTTTTTGGCTGTTTTCAGTGAAATCAATTGTTAGATTTTGCTCTAATTATTCAGTTGGACTATGGAAGTTGGAAAAATGGAAGCTGCCAGGGGAAAGGGAACCTCAGTCCATCCCACTCCTACTGATGCCAGTGCCAGCAAGAGATGCCCAGAGCCTGGAGAGGGACGTCAGATGAGCAGAAGAACACCTGAAAAGCAACAGAAAGGAATTCCACCCACTCCAGACCATAGGGCAGCTTCAATGGGGCTTAAACCCAAATGCCTCTATGCAAGCACAAGCAGCATGGGGAATAAACAAGGGGAATTAGAGATGTGCACAAGCCTACAGGGATGTGATCTTACCTGCATGACATGCAGACCTGGTGGGATGCATATCTCCTATCAATGGAGTGTTGAAATGAAAGCATATAAGGTCTTCCAGAAGGACAGGTAGAGGAGACTCCTGTGCTTGACAAGATAACAGAGCTGGATCACAGAACCTGCTGGAAGCTATGCTAAGGTAAGTAAATAGATGATTGGTGACCACCAACATCCAACACAGCTTCACTAAGGGCAAATTGTGCCAAAAAATGTGATGGCCTTCTATGACAGGGCCAGAGTGTTGGTGGGTAAGGGAAGAACAAGTGCCATCATCTACCTGGACTTGAACAAAGTATTTGACACACATGAAGGACATATTGTCCTTCACAGCTCCTTGTCTCTGAATTGGAGAGGCAGGGATTTGGTGGGTGGACCATGCAGTGGATAGGGAATTGGCAAGATGGTCACACTCAAAGAGCTTTTGTCAGTGGTTCACTGTCCAAGTGGAGACCTGTAACGAGTGTTACTCCTCAGGGGTCAGTATTGGGACTGGTGCTCTTCAACATCTTTGTCAGTGACATGGGAATGAGATCTGGTACACTCTCAGCAAGTTTGCTGACAGCACCAAGGTGTGATGTGGTGTGTGTGGTGTGTGTGGTGTGTGGTGTGTGTGGTGTGGTGTGGTGTGGTGTGGTGTGTGTGGTGTGTGTGGTGTGGTGTGGTGTGTGTGGTGTGGTGTGTGTGGTGTGTGTGGTGTGTGGTGTGTGTGGTGTGGTGTGGTGTGGTGTGTGTGGTGTGGTGTGGTGTGGTGTGTGTGGTGTGTGTGGTGTGGTGTGTGTGGTGTGGTGTGGTGTGGTGTGGTGTGTGTGGTGTGGTGTGTGTGGTGTGGTGTGTGTGGTGTGTGTGGTGTGTGTGGTGTGTGTGGTGTGGTGTGGTGTGGTGTGTGTGGTGTGTGTGGTGTGGTGTGGTGTGGTGTGGTGTGGTGTGTGTGGTGTGGTGTGTGTGGTGTGTGTGGTGTGTGTGGTGTGGTGTGGTGTGGTGTGGTGTGTGTGGTGTGTGTGGTGTGTGTGGTGTGGTGTGTGTGGTGTGTGTGGTGTGGTGTGGTGTGTGTGGTGTGTGTGGTGTGTGTGGTGTGTGTGGTGTGTGTGGTGTGGTGTGTGTGGTGTGTGGTGTGGTGTGGTGTGGTGTGGTGTGTGTGGTGTGTGTGGTGTGGTGTGGTGTGTGTGGTGTGTGTGGTGTGTGTGGTGTGTGTGGTGTGTGTGGTGTGGTGTGTGTGGTGTGTGTGGTGTGGTGTGGTGTGGTGTGGTGTGGTGTGGTGTGGTGTGGTGTGGTGTGGTGTGTGTGGTGTGGTGTGTGTGGTGTGTGTGGTGTGTGTGGTGTGGTGTGGTGTGTGTGGTGTGTGTGGTGTGTGTGGTGTGTGGTGTGGTGTGTGTGTGGTGTGTGTGGTGTGTGTGGTGTGTGTGGTGTGGTGTGTTGTGTGTGGTGTGGTGTGTGGTGTGTGTGGTGTGTGTGGTGTGGTGTGTGTGGTGTGTGGTGTGTGGTGTGTGTGGTGTGGTGTGTGGTGTGTGTGGTGTGTGTGGTGTGTGTGGTGTGGTGTGGTGTGTGTGGTGTGTGTGGTGTGGTGTGTGTGGTGTGGTGTGGTGTGGTGTGTGTGGTGTGGTGTGTGGTGTGTGTGGTGTGTGGTGTGTGTGGTGTGGTGTGTGTGGTGTGGTGTGTGTGGTGGTGTGTGGTGTGTGGTGTGTGTGGTGTGTGTGGTGTGGTGTGGTGTGTGTGGTGTGTGTGGTGTGTGTGGTGTGTGTGGTGTGGTGTGTGTGGTGTGGTGTGGTGTGTGGTGTGTGTGGTGTGTGTGGTGTGTGTGGTGTGTGTGGTGTGGTGTGGTGTGGTGTGGTGTGTGTGGTGTGTGTGGTGTGTGTGGTGTGGTGTGTGTGGTGTGTGTGGTGTGGTGTGTGTGGTGTGTGTGGTGTGTGTGGTGTGGTGTGGTGTGTGTGGTGTGGTGTGTGTGGTGTGGTGTGGTGTGTGTGGTGTGGTGTGGTGTGGTGTGTGTGGTGTGGTGTGGTCAGTGCTCTGGAGGGAAGGGATGCCATTCAGAGGAAGCTGGACAGGTTTGAGAGGTGGATCCTTGTGAACCTCATGAAGTTCAGCAAGACTATATGCAAGGTCTTGCCCCCAGATCAAGACTATCTCAAGCACAAATACTGGCTGGGCAGAGAATGTATTAAGAGCAGCCCTGAGAAGGAACCACACATGGGGGTGCTGGTGGATGAGAACCTCAACATAAGCTGGCAATGTACATCTGCAACCCAGAAAGCCATCTGTGTCTTCCATCAGGACCAGCAGATCTAGAGAGGTAATTCTCCTCTTCTCTGCTGTTTTGAGACTTCACCTGGAATACTGCATCTAACTGGAGTCCCCAACATAAAAAAAGAGAGTCCAGAGGATGGCCACTGAGATAATCAGAGGGCTGGAATGCCTCTCCTATGAAGAGGGGCTGAGAGAGTTGGGATTCCATGGCCTGGAGCTCACATTAAGTAGTCTTCCAGTACATCAGGGGGCCTACAAGAAGCCTGAACAGGGACTTTTTGCAAGGTCATGTGGTGACAGGATAAGGGCACATGGCTTTAAACAGAAAGAGGGTAGGTTTAGATTAGATGTTTCTTCACTGTAAGAGTGATAACACACTGGAATACACCTCCCAGAGAAACTGTGGATATCTCATACCTGGTGGGATTCAAGGCCAGCTTGGATGGAGCTCAGAGCAGCCTGGTCTAGGGGAAAGTGTCCTGGTCCATAGCAGAGGGGGCTTGGAAACAGATGATGTTTAAGGTCCCTTCCAACCCAAACTACTTTATGATTCTTAGATTCTATGAGACAGGCTGTTCCCCTGCAGTGGAAGGCCACTGTGGAGAAAATAATCACCTGCAGCCCATGGAAGATCCAGTGCTGGAGTAGGTGGATGTGCCTGAAGGATGCTGTGGCTCTGGGAAGACTGTGCTCAAGCAGGCTCCAGGCAGGACCTGAGTCCTCATGGAGAGAGGAGCCCACCCTGGAGAAGGTTTCCTGGAGGGGACCCACACTGAAGCAGCTTGTGAAGAACTGCATCCCATAGAAGTGACACACATCAGAATTTTGGAGGTGTGTTTCCCATGGAAAGGATTCCACACTGAAGCAGGGCAAGAGTGTGAGGAGTCCTCCTGAGGATGAAGGATTGGCAGAGACATGTGAGGAACTGGCCTCAGGACCCATTCCTCATCCTCTTCACCACTGAGGAAAAGCAGGGAGAGAACCTGAGTGTGAAATTGAGCCCAGGAAGAAGGAATGGGTGGGGGAAAGGTGTTTTAAGATTTGGTTTTATTTCTCATTATGCAACTCTGATTTGATTGGTGATTAAATTAATTTCCCTAAGTCAAATCTGTTTTGCTTGTGATGGTAACTGGTGAGAGATCTCTCCCTGCCTTGATCTCAACCCATGGACCTTTTTTTGTGTTTTCTCCCCCATGCCCATTTGAAGAGGGGAGTGGTAGAGCAGCTTTAATGGGTGCCTGGTGTCCAACCACGGGTGAACCCACCACGGGCTTTTTTTAATACCACATGAGTAAAAGAAGCTGTCTGTTGCACAGAGATGTCTCATATGATAATAACTGAGAAACTTCTGGAAAAAGTAGAAAAAATGCCTGCAATTCAATTAAGTACATAAAATCAATTGCCTAATTTTAAATATGTGCTGAACTGTTATATCTTTTAATGAAACTTCAGCTTTATACATAAGGCTGAAAGAAGATATTTTCCGCTGCCAAATGGGAGCAAAGTGTTGCTGTAAAGGGTTAATAATTGTTTACTCTGATTTTTCTTGCTTTCCTTTGCTTTTCTCCTCCCTGTTCATTTGTTTGTACTTTCAAGTGGCTTTTTATATCTCCGCTTTACCTAATAAGCTTTGAAAATCATTGTCTAAAAAAATAAAAAGAAAAGAAATTGGATTTTTTTTTTTCAGATGGAATTGCCTTTCATCTAAAATATTCTGGGAAATAGTCTCTAGGAAATATGCTCTTGCATGCAACACTGAAATGTTCTTTGTTATAATAATTAAAACATCCCTTCATATTTATAATTGTATAATTGATGGGTACATGAAAAATATTCTTATTCAATGCTTTTTTTTTGGTCAGGACTTTTGTTTATTATGCTGGTTAATTTCCAAAGAGAAAACCAATCCTGTGCATTTGCACACATTGCATGACCATTTTACTGCTTTTTAAGTGCTTGGTAAAAGTAGATGCAGAGACTGCCAGGTGATGTCTGTGAAATCTATAAAATCTGGATGAAAGGACTATTGAATTGTTGGGGAAAAAAAAAAAAGGCTTGAGGCAATCTAAGCTTTTACCTAAGTTAAACACTAGTCACACACAGACAAGAGTAGAATAGCTCTGTTCTAGCTTACAGCATGCTTTTTACAGATGGCCTCTGGAAGGGAAGGGAAGGCAACAGTATTAAGGGAGCAAGTAAATGCTGTTTGTTCTGATACCCGTGTAATTGAATCTAGCCACACAATTAACTTTACATATTAAGAAATTTGTCTGGTTCTTCAAGTCCTGTGGGAATTTTGCCATTTAGATCAACAGGAAGAGAACAGGAAAGAGTTAGTAGGATTATTTCACTGTAAATTAAATTAAACTTTTGTGTGCAGGATCAGACATAGAAGTAAGAACACACAGCTAGGTATTATGCTACATAATGGATATTTAATCTTTTTCCTAATATTTTGGCACATAATCATAGAATCCTTTACAAATATTATTTGGTCCCTATGATATACTCTTAGAGAACGAAAAGGAATTTTCTATGCTTACAATTTTTTCAATAAAAGTGAAACTGCATCAGTGCATTATAAAATTTACATAAAGTTTTGCGCATTTATTGTATTATAAACTATGCATTAGAATTTTTAAACAAGAAAATCTATGTGTCACTAGTAAAAAGAATGTTTTATATATGATGAAATTGATGCAATTCAGAATTCACATACTGAATTCATCTCATACATTCTAGACCCACAAACAAATATTTTTATAAAAGTCAAGTTTATGGGGATGAATTATCAAATGCAGGATAAATAATGTCAGAAGCCTGCCAAGAGCAGCAGACTAAAGAGATGAGAGACTGACTTCCCATTATCAAAATACATTGAACAACAGAAAAGTATCCACTATTTCTTGAATACTGAAATATGTTAGTATTATTGTTGTGAACATTTTCTCTCAAAAGCAGACAATCAAACCAAAAACCCTCAAACAACAAACTCCCACCAAAACCGAGGTCCAGCTGGTTTAGTTTCAGAGCCGTGTACAATAAATGAAAGCAGTTCTCTTTCCCAGCAATATAGATGACAAACAAGGTCCATGTGCATGCCAAGTTTTTCTGCAGACGTTGTAGCACAAAATAGAGGAGGTTTAATCCCTAATAGAACAAAGAGTTGCACTGGCTTGAACTCAGCTATGAGAAACAGAGCAGTCACTGTGTTTTTGCACGTAGCTGTTTCATGCACGGACAGTGAATTACTTCTGATGCATTCATATTTTGGGAATTTACAAAACCAGAGAGAAGGAAAGAATTGACATCCACAGGAAGACAAGATACACACACTTCTTTAAGTACCCACCCAGCAAACAGACAAAACTCATAAGTAAATGCAATTCCTTCAACAAGCCATATATTATTTGGCAGTAGTTTTTGAATCCTTGTTATGTAAAAAAAAAAAAATTCTGGAGTAAAAAATTTAAGCCAAGGTATTTCAATTCGGATACTTTTCATAATTATTAAGATGTATCACTACTACATGCTATTTTGACTTAGTAAAAATTTTCCAATTTTTTCACCCACAGATCTCCTAAACTATAGTGATGGATCCATACATAAAGATATATAGCAAATCATGGTCTATTATTGTTCTGTCTACTGGGTAACTGATGTTATCCAAATATGCTTTTTGGGTACAGAATTTTTCAAAAGTATTGGGCATGCAGAAGTTCTGTGCTAAGATGGGGATTAAATAAATTACTTTAAAGCTGTTGAAGCAAGTGGAACTGGAGTCAAAATACCTGTGAAGATTTGAATGTGAAACATTCAAAGTCTGCTTGGCCACCATTAAAAAAACCCAAAACAGCAAGGACAGAGTAAATGTAAAAGCTTGGAGTTTAGCATGATGGAGTTGAGACACTGAGAAATTCTCTGACACTTAGCCTGGACTAAGGCCATCCTTTTTCTCCTGTCTTCAGAACATCTAGTAGGCATTCTCAAAATACATCTAATAGACTAGGTCTCTAGTCTGTATTGATCTTTTGTGTCCAAAAAAGGGTAAAAAATATGGTGAACAGTCTAGAAAACATCTTAGCAGGAGTGGATGAGGGAATTGGAAAAGTTTTTTCTGGAGAGTAGGAGGCTTGGGACACCTCATTGCTCTGTACAACAACCTGAAAGGAGGTTGTACTGAAGCAGGGATTTGTTCTCTTCTGACAGGTCTCAAGTTAAAGAGGTAAGGGACTTAAGTTGTACCAGGAGAGGTTCAGATTATCTATCCTAAAAAAAAAAAAATCACTGAATTAGTAGTTAGGCAGTGGAAGAAGTT
>NW_026612835.1:0-32904 GCF_029582105.1 Oenanthe melanoleuca | reverse complement strand
TGTTAAACAGGGTCCCTCTGAAACATCATCTGAATTTTTGGATCGATTAAGGGATGCAATGCTTCGCAATACATCTCTAGACCCTGAAGCAGAAGTGGGGATTCAACAACTAGTGAATTTATTTTTGGGTCAATCTACGGGGGATATTAGGCGTAAGCTTCAAAAGATAAAAGGGCCCGAGGGAAGGAATTTAGAGAATTTACTAGATGAGGCATGGAGAGTATTTAGCAATAGAGAAGAGGGATATAAGCAAAATGTGAGGAACTTGGTGGCAGTGGTGAGAGGAGAGAGAGGAGGACAAAGTCGTGGGCAGGGTCGACGAGGGGGACAGGGGGGCCCACCTCGATTGGGTAAAGATCAGTGCGCGTTTTGTAAAGAGTTGGGGCACTGGAAGAATGAATGCCCTAAACGAAGGAGAGACAAGGAAAAAGACGTGATCGCATATGCAAAAGGAAACTGAAGGGGACCGGGAGATCAACCCCCAGCAGATCCCCTGGTTATAACAATGGAGCTGGGGGAGGCGGGAAAGGAAGTAGAGTTTGTAATTGATACAAGAGCGACATATTCAGTATTGAATAAGGCCCTGGTGCCTGTGGGAAAAGATTATGTTACGGTACAAGGAGCTACTGGCCAGTCTGAAAAGGCTTATTTTTGTAGACCTTTAAAATATAAATTTGGGAAACAATGGGGCACTCATAAGTTTTTATACATGCCAAATTCCCCAAAGGCGCTCCTGGGAAGAGACTTATTGGAACAATTACAAGTGACCATTGTATTTAAGGATGGGGAGATTACTTTGGAGGTAAATGATCAAAAATATATAGAAGTGTTGAGCTTAATATTGACAATTATTGAAATTGAAGAAGAAATTAGAGAAGAAATAATTAGTCAGGTGTTCCCCGGAGTATGGGCTTCCAATGTGCCAGGGAGAGCGAAAAATGCACCTCCTATAATAATTAAACTCAAAGAAGGGAAACAACCAGTTAGGATCAAGCAGTATCCTTTGAGAAAAGAGGACAGGGAAGGAACTAGGCCAGTGATTGAGAACTTTTTACAATTAGGATTACTAAAAGAAAGCCAGTCTGAGTTTAATACTCCTATTTTACCCGTTCAGAAACCTGATGGTTCATACCGGGTGGTGCAAGATTTGCGGGCTGTTAATAAGATAACTGAAGATCTTTATCCAGTAGTGGCAAACCCATATACTTTATTAACATGCTTAACACCAGAGTTTACTTGGTTTACTGTTTTAGACCTGAAAGATGCCTTCTTTTGCCTCCCTCTCCATGAAGCCAGTCAGAAAATTTTTGCATTTGAATGGGAAAATCCTAGAACTGGACGGAGAACTCAACTCACATGGACAGTACTTCCCCAAGGGTTTAAAAATTCTCCTACTTTGTTTGGGGAGCAGCTTGCCAAGGACTTAGAGGCCTGGGAGGCCCCCCACCAGAAGAAGGAAAGCTGCTGCAGTACGTAGACGATCTTCTAATAGCCACTAAGACGGAAGAAGCATGTGTGGCCTGGACGGTGAGTCTCTTAAACTTTTTGGGACTCCAGGGGTATAGAGTATCAAAGAAAAAGGCTCAGGTGGTGAAGCAGAAGGTTATCTACCTGGGATATGAAGTTAGTGCTGGACAACGGACCTTAGGGCAACAGCGTAAAGAAACAATATGCCAAACTCCACAACCCCAGACAATAAAGGAACTGCGAACCTTTTTAGGGATGACAGGATGGTGTAGGTTGTGGATCTACAACTATGGGTTGCTTGTTAAACCTCTGTACACGCTTATGGCAAATGGTAGCAGAGACCTCAAGTGGACAAAAGAGGCCACTCAAGCCTTTCGTCGATTAAAGGATGCTCTTATGTCAGCCCCAGCCCTAGGACTTCCTGATGTAAGTAAACCATTCTTTTTGTTCTCCCATGAGAAACAGGGGATTGCCCTGGGAATACTAGCACAGAACCTCGGGCCATACCGAAGGGCAGTTGCTTACTTCTCTAAGCAGCTGGATGCAACGGCCAAAGGATGGCCAGGGTGCCTCAGAGCGGTGGCAGCAGTTGTGATGAATATCCAAGAGGCACACAAATTCACCCTGGGCCAGAAAATGACTGTATTGGTGTCTCACACAGTATCTGCAGTATTGGAGGTAAAAGGGGGGCACTGGCTTTCCCCACAAAGGTTCTTGAAATACCAAGCTATTATGGTGGAACAAGATGATGTGGAAATAGTGGTGACTAATATTGTCAACCCAGCTTCTTTTCTCAGTGGAAATCAAGGAGAACCAGTACACCACGATTGTCTGGAAACTATCGAAGCCACCAGACTTGAAAGACACCCCTTTTGACGACGCAGAAACCTGGTTTACTGATGGAAGCAGCTACGTCATCGGTGGGAAGCGATATGCTGGGTATGCAGTTACCACCAGTAAAGAGGTACTAGAATCTGGATCTTTGCCAACAGATACCTCTGCACAGAAGGCTGAGATAGTTGCCCTGATCTGTGCCTTGGAAATGGCAAAAGGGAAGAGAATAAATATATATACAGACTCAAGATATGCATTTGGGGTTGTGCACGCACATGGAGCTCTCTGGAAAGAAAGAGGACTGTTAAATTCACAAGGAAAGAACATAAAACATGCACAAGAAATAATGCGATTATTAGAAGCAGTCCAGATGCCTGAGAAGGTAGCAATTATGCACATTAAGGCACACCAGAAGGTGAGCTCAGAATTGGAAGAAGGAAATGAGCTGGCGGACAGAGAGGCAAAAGAGGCAGCAAAGGGTGAGATAGTAATTGAGGCAACCTTGATTCCAGACGGACAGATATCCCTTGAAGGTAAGCCGATATACGATAAAAATGATAAGGAATTAATTGAGGATCAGAGAGGAACATATAATGAGGAAGGATGGGCTGTCACTACAGAAGGGAGACTGGTTATCCCCTCCCACATACTATGGCCCCTAGTTAAAAAGGAACATCAGAAAACACACTGGGGAGCAGATGCTCTATATACCCATCTAATTGAAAAGATTACTGCTAGAAATTTATATACTGTTGTTACCCAGGTTACTCGGCAGTGTGACCTTTGCCTCCAGACTAATCCTAAGAATACCCCTAAACCAAAACTTGGTCAAATTGGAAGAGGCCAGGGGCCTGGGCAGCAGTGGCAAATTGATTTTTCAGAACTTCCAAGAAAAGGGGGGTATAGGTACTTATTGGTGATGACAGATACCTTTTCAGGGTGGCCAGAAGCCTTCCCAACTAGAACTGCCAAAGCACGGGAGGTAACTAGAGTGCTGTTACAAGAAATAATACCACGCTTTGGAGTTCCAGCCACTATATCCTCAGATAAAGGACCACACTTTATTTGAAAGATAGTGCAACAAATTAGTTGTCACTTGGGCATAGATTGGGAACTTCACACCCCATATCATCCTCAGTCCAGTGGCCAAGTAGAGAAAATGAATCATTTAATTAAACAGCAAATTGTGAGGTTAGGACAAGAAGTTAATTTGCCCTGGCCCCGATCACTCCCATTGGCATTGATGCGAATTCGAACTAAGCCAAGGACTAAAGAAAAGTTAAGTCCTTTTGAAATGCTTTACGGGAGGCCATATGGAGTGCAAAGGGGAACTTCTACCCAAGTTGGAGAGGAGACACTGGCCACCTATATGGGTGGCTTTGAGCAAACAGCTCAGAAAAATTGAAAAACATGTGTCTGGAACTCGGGGCAGAGGTCTGGATGGACCAGTGCATAATATACAGCCTGGAGATTATGTATATGTTAAGTCTTTTACAGAAAAAACCCTCAAACCACAGTGGGAAGGACCATTCCAGGTGCTACTCACTACCTTCACTGCAATTAAGATCAAGGAACAGAGAGCTTGGATCCACCATTCTCGGGTGAAGAAAACTCCAGAAGCTCCTTGGAAAGTAATATCTGGTGATAACGGACTAAAGCTCAAGTTTACACGAACAAAATGAGCATATTACAGTTAGGGGTGTTCGGTGATTCAGGACGTAGAAATTTAATTGTTTTGTTTGTAAATATAATTATATTCCAAGAATTGAAAAGTACCTTTAGCCAGAGCAATGTTGAATGGCCTTGGTCCCAGGCTTTTGTTCAGACTACCGGATATATGGGGAAGGTACAAAATTTGAACTTGTCAACTGTAGTCATGCATGGAAACCAGGTATATGAAAAGCAAGAATGGCAGAAACAAGGGTTGTGGTCACTTCAAGGGACTGTAGGAGAGACCATCAGAATAGGATGTCGAATGATTAATGGAACTACCCATGAGAAACCAGCTCAAATTAGTGTGTCATCTCCCCCTGAAAACGGACATAATGAGATTTGCAACCAACACAGTGAGCCAGATTGTTGGTATAATTTTACATTAGATAGGACTGTTGAGGTGGTATGCCTTTGGTCTCATAGAGGTCTTGGGCTCTCACTTAAATTTAGAATAAATGCCATAACCGAACCTGTTCAGATTCAGACTCAGAGTACGCCACTCGAACTTAAACTTATGATTTATGAGGTAGGCCCATATATAGTGAGAATTTACTAATTTTCTAGAAAAGAGGAGACTGAAACAGGCCCTCTATCTTATCTTGAAGCCTTGCTCTGTCCTCCTGTTCTTGCAAAGACAGTGAATGTTAAGCACTCAGAGAATCTTGTCAGTCGCCTTCTAGTTAAAGCATCCTTCTGTATTTTTACCCTTAACTCATTAATTTTAATTTTAATTTTAATCTTAATTTTAATTCCCCCTGTTTCAGTTTCACAATGGCGCCTTGGTTCTATGGGCCCCACAGCTTCATCCTTGACCCTTGGTTCCGTAGGGGTTTGGAGTCACAATGGTCCCCCTGAATCCATGAGGCACAAGAATGTCACAATGGTCTCTGGTTCCATGAGGCTCCATGGTGTCTCCATGGTGTCCTTGGATCTGCTGCTGTCCTTGTCACAACTGACCCTTGGTTCCATGAGGTTCTTCAGTGTCACCATGGTTGCTGTCAGAGGCTGGATGAGATCAATGTCCCAGACACCTCAGGAGGAGCTGTCAATCAGTCACACAGTGGGCTGGTGCTGACCCAGGCTCTGATTGCCAGAGCAATCACAAGTCCCACCTAGGGGAGGCCCACGAAGGCCCAGGGACTTAAAAAAATACGGAGCATGGACTGAGTCCAAGTCCCTGCCTGCTCCTGTGGTCTGTGTCACACCAAAGGCAATGCTCCACACCTAACCCTGGAGCCCCATCGCAGCTCATAAGTGACCAAATCACCAAAAGTCCTACCTGGGGGAAGGACCCAGGAAGACCAAGGAGAATTTGAGGCAGACTACTAGGCAAGAGCACATCTTGGCCCTACCCCCTCTTGGAATTTCTGTCTGAACAGTACAGGAATCCAAGAGTGTGCATCTCTGTATCTTTTTTGTCTTTCTCTCTGTGTTTTTTATTTCTTCTGTTTCTGTCCTCTTCCAAATTGTGAATAACTTGGGAAAGGGGGATTACTAGACAGTGCCATTGGCTGCTGAGATCCTGCCTGCTTCCCCCTCCCACCAGAGTGGCCAGACCAGCCCGTGGCATAGCTGGAATGCTGCCCCTGATAAGTTTTTCCAAAAACCCCTGGGCCAAGGGGGAGGGGAGGCCTTCTGCCTATGGGTGCTGCCTCATAAGTTGATATGGTCCTCAAAAATAGTTATGGGAAAACTGTAAGTCGAGGAAGGGATTTTTACACAGTGATCAAATTTACATTCTCCTGAATGGCTGATTTCATGTGACATAGAGGCCAGGAGAAAACTGTTTTCTTGTGGTAAAATCTCCATAGACTAATAAAAAGTTCTCCTCACCCAAGTAAATTGGTGAAAGGCTATTTATAGAGATGGTAAATTGACTGATCCTTTTCTGTACATCATCAGTGTGAAAGAAAAGAAGTTGTAGGGGAAAGAGAAATATTCTGAAAGTTTTATTGAGATTTTTTTTTCTTGTAGTTTCTAGTGATAAAATCTTTTCTTTGTACCCTTTAAAGTTTGAGCTGGTTTTGCCTTCCTCCTAAACCCATTGCACAGCAGAAAATAAGTAAATAATTCTAGTGGGTGCACTGGCAATTTGGCCAATGCTAAATCCACGACAAAATTGAACTCTTCTTTCTTGACCTCTTCAGTTCAGGGATTCAGTGAGAAAAAATCAAAAGTATTTGTTCAAAACACCCAAACAAGAAAAGCCCCCGGAAATAATTTAAGTTTTCAGTTCCTCTGTGGTTAATTAGACAGATTTCAGTAGTGTATTCAAAGTGAATATGCTATATATTATATTGAAAACAATGCAGGGAGAAGTATTTTGTCCTGATTTCTTTTCGTATTTATTGATTGATACCAGCAATGTCCACTTGATATTGAACACCTGAAGTCTGAATAGATATGAAAATCAAGACCATTCATGGATGAAAATAAACAACACTTTGTCCCCACCCCCTCCCTCCAATTCCCTCATCCAACACCTGGAACTACAATGGATTAGGAGTGATGTGGCCAGCAGGAGCAGGGCAGTGATTCTTCCCCTGTGCTCAGCACTGGTTGGGCAGCACCTCAAGTGCTGTGTCCAGTTCTGGGTTCCCCAATTTAGGAAGGACATGGAGGGGCTGGAGGGTGTCCAGAGTAGGGCAAAAAGGCTGTTGAGGGGTCTGGAACACAAGTCCTGTGAGTAGTGGCTGGGGGAGCTGGGGATGTTTACCCTGGAGAAGAGGAGGCTCAGGGGAGATTTCATCGCTCTCTACAACTCCCTGACAGGAGGGTGCAGCCAGGGGGAGGTCAGGCTCTTTTTCCAGGGAGGAGTCGCATGAAAAGAAGACACAGCCTTAAGCTACACTAGGGGACAATTAGGCTGGACATTAGGAAATATTCTTCACTGAAATGGTGATTGGGCATTGGGATTGGCTGCCCAGGGAGGTGGGTGAGTCAGCAACCCTGGAAGTGTTTCAGGGAAGGACAGTATGTGGCACTGTGTGCCATGGTCTGGCTGACAAGGTGTTGTTGGATCTCAGGCTTGACTTGATGTTCTCAAAAGTATTTTCCAGCCTGGGTGATTCTGTGATGATTGTGACACTGCAGGGCCCTGGGGAAGCAAGGGGTCATTGTGACACTGTGGGACCTCGTGGAACTGAGAGGACCAGAGTGACACTGGGTATGACATGGCACCACAGAGCCAAGGGGCCACTGTGACACTGTGGGGCTACATGGAAGCAAGGAGTCCATGGTGACACTCTGGGTCCTCGTGGAACCACAGAAGCCACTGTGACCCTGCAGGGCTTGTGGGACCATGCAGAGCATTGTGACAGAGCAGGACTTCGTGTGATGATGGGGCCATTGTGACACTGCAGGGTCCCATGGAACCAAGGGGCCAGTGTTGCTCCTCAGAGACTCATGGAATGAAGGAAACATGTTTGACACTGTGGTGCCCCTTGGGACCAAGAGACCATTGTGACACTGTGGAACCAAGGAAAGCATTGCTGCATTGTGAGACCTCATGGAACCAATGATCCACTGTGATACTGCAGGGCCCTGGGGGACCAAGGCACCGTTGTGACACTGCAGAGCTCAAGGATCCAAGAGACTTTGTGACACCAAGTGGTCCCATGGAACCAAAGGGATATTGTGACACTGGGAGGTCTCATGGAATGATGGAGATCGTGGCACTCAAGGGCTTTGCAAAACTGTGATGACACCAAGCTGGGTGTGAGTGTGCATCCGCTCAAGGGTAGGAGGGGTCTGCACAAGGACCTGTACAGGCTGGATCCAGGGCCCAAATCCAATAAGGTGAGGTTTAACAAGACCAAGTGCTGGGTCCTGCACTTTGGCCAAAAAGCACGTGCAGTGCTCCAGGCTGGGGACAGAGTGGCTGGACAGCAGCCAGGCAGAAAGGGACCTGGGGGCACTGATGGACAGCAGGCTGGATATGACCCAGTAGTGTGCCCAGGTGGCCAAGAAGGCCAATGGCACCTGGCCTGGATCAGGAATGGTGTGGTCAGCAGGAGCAGGGCAGTGATTCTTCCCCTGTGTTCAGCAAATGTGAGTCCATACCTCAAGTGCTGTGTCCAGTTCTGGGCCCCCAATTTAGGAAGGACATGGAGGGACTGGAGCATTTCCACAGAAGGGCAACAAGGCTGGTAAGGGGTCTGGAACACATGTCCTGTGAGGAGTGGCTGAAGGAGCTGGGGATATTTATCCTGGAGAAGAGGAGGCACAGGGAGACAAGGTGATGCCAGGGTACAGATTGGACTTGATGATCTCCAAGGTTTTTCTAGCCTGGATGATTCTGTAATTTTCTCAAACCACCCTTGGAGAAGTTGCAGGATGAGCCCTGGGCCTCCTCTTCATAAGGTTCAGCAGCCCAGTACCCTCAGCTTCTCCACACAGCCCCAAAGCCCATCCTGTCAGTCCTGCAGAGCCTCTCCAGCCCCTCCTCACTGCCCAGAACAGGGAGCCCCACACCCAGACACACCAGCCCAGATGTGCCCCCCTGGCCTGTGGTGCCTCTGGCAAGGGAGCAGCACGAGGCACTGCAGGAGCCTGCAGACAATTCCTGAAGTACTTGTAGGATGATCCTGATCCCCAGGGGACATTCCCATGGTGCCAGCTCAGGAACTGCAATGGGGAGAGGGGCCAGAGAGGAAAGGGTAAACAGGGATGGGCTATTTGCAGGGGAGGGAACAGGGGTTAGCAAGAGGAAGAAATCTGGACAAGAGAAGAGAAAAGAAAGCAAAGGTGAAGTATGAAGAAATGCTGAGGGCCATTTGGGGGTGGCTGCCTGGCATCCCTGGCTCTGAGCAACAATGTCTGCATACCAAATTTTCCATAAATGTTCATGTAATTTTTTCTTTAGTGTTAATATTTAATTATTAAATGTTTTGTTATATATATTTCGAAATATAATGGTTTTTATTAGTTAGTGTTTTTTATTTTTATTAAAAAATTCATACATTTCTTTCAGCCAAGGAAATTAATCTTCTTAGGTTCTAAGTAACACAGTTCCCTTCATTTATTAATTAAGCTCTATTGGTTATTTTTTTCTCACTCATTATTATAATTTGTAATATTTGTAGTCCATTTGTCATCTTTTTTATCCTCTTCTTTTTAGGCAGTGCCAAAGGGGCAACTTCAGGGTGCAGGGAGACATTTCTGGGGCACAACTGGGGCAGTTTTGGGCATGGGGATGAAATTTAGGGGGAACTTGAGGGTCTGGAGTACACCTCAGGGAGGTGGGTGGGCACTTGGATTGGCACTGAAAGATTCTGATGGACAATTCCAGGTGTGGGGGAGCACTTATGCATCCAGGGCGGCACTTGGAGCTCAGGGAGGGGAATCTGGGGCCTTTTGGGTTCCAGGAGGGCACTTGGGGGGCTCTAACGGGGCTCTCTGGGGCGCGGGGGATGATGGGAGTTGTAGGAGTGTGTATATTACAGTTTAATAGGGCCTTGGAGCATCATGGGAGTTGCGAGCAGTGTTGCATTGGTTGTTTATGCTCGCCACAGAGCATGATGGGAGCTGTAGTCCCGGAAGTGTCTCGGACAGGGCTTCTGGAGGTCCAAGAACGCACCTAGGGGAGACTTTTGCACCCAAGCCACGACTTGAGGTTTTCGGGGGGAACGTGTACAGTTCAGGAGCACTTGGGGGAGCTTGTGGAGCTCTAACTGGTCTCCTTAGGGCACAGGGCATAGCAAGAATTTTAGGCACTCCAATGAGCTCTATAGGGCCACAGGGCATGATGGGAGTTGGAGGCAAAAAGAAAAGATGGCGCCGACACCAGGCACCGGCTCCGAGGCCCCGATCCCTGGCGCTGATTGGCTCTGGGCGGTGACAGGCAGGGTGCTCTGCCAATGGGAGGCGGCAGAGGCGGGAACAGCCCATTCAACCCCTGCAGTCCCTCGCAGTACAGCCCAGTTCATCCCCAGTACAGCCCAGTGCAACCTCAGTTCCCCCTCAGTCCCTCCCAGTACAGTCCAGCTCATCCCTAGTACAGCCAAGTCCCACCCAATACACCTGAGTTTATTCCCAGTCCCTTCCAGTTCCTGCCAGTGTCATCCACTGTAAGCCCCAATGTTCTCCAGAGTTCCCCACAGTGTTCCCAGTGTCCCCATTTGTCCCATTATTTCCCAGTATTACCCCCAGTATGTCCCAATCCTCCCCAGTGTTTCCAAGGAAACTTGAACTTTTCACAGTTGCCGTGGCACCCAAACCCAGCAGTGGGGTCAGTGCAGTGTCCATGGCCACAGCCCCTGGCAGTGCCCAGAGCAGGTTGGGATGATGATCCACCCTCACAGCTGGCCCAGGGCAGCTCTGCAGTGGTTTTGGTGGCGTCTTGGGCTGGCACACACCTGAGGAGTGTGTCTGTTTGCAGTGGGGAACATTAGGAGTTTTAGATTTCTCCAAAAAGGAAAAAAAAAAAAAAAAAAAAAAAAAAAAAAAAAAAAAAAAAAAAGGAGAAACATCTTTTTTTCCTGAGCGTAGCCAGTTCTCCAGGTCCCAGGTCAGTGAGGACAGACAGGATAGGACTAGGGAATGTGGTGCAAGGTTGTCCTGGTTGTCTGACGCTGGGTCAGACCCCAAGGCACAGCTTTTCTGAGCAGGCCAGAGCTCCTGAGGAGACACCATGGATCAACATCAATCACAGAATGCTGCAATCATCTCTAATCTAAAGAGAACATTAATAAAATATACTTTTTAAAATAGGAATGAGTATTTCTAAGGAGCTCTTTGAATTGTTTCTCCATAACTGGAGTTGAAAATAATCATAATGAACTGCTCTGGACCAGAGGGAAATCAAGGCAGAGCCATGGTTTGTCAGGACTTGCTTGATCCCAATGAGCCCCATGGTGCATTTGGTGCTGCCAAGGAACTCCAAATAATATTTTGGAAATACTGGCTGTCTCTCTGCAGTGCTGCCCTTGCAAGTAGCTGCCTCTGTGCCAGGAGCCCAGCCCAGCTCAGAGGCACAGACACAGTACAAGGACTTCAATGAACCTCTCGGGGGTTGGGGCTGAGTCCCAGAACATCAGTCCCTGAGAGGGAGCTGAAGAAACCTCTCAAGAATTCAAAATCAGATTCAAACTCCAAAGCTTCTTCTACTTTTAGTGAGTTCCACTGATAAACATGAAGGAGAAAGTTTCCCAAGGGTTGAATTAGAGGAGAAACTGATGACAATCATGTCAGGTTAGAAAAAATAGGGTAAAGGAAGAAAAGAAACCTTTCAAAAATTCAAAGTCAGATTCAAAGTCCGAAGTTTCCTGAAGTTCTAATGGGTCCCACTGAGGGACATCACTGAGAAGGTGTCCCCAGGTGCAGGTTTCTTGTTTATACGTTAGATTTTTAAAGTATGGGTTTACTGCTTTTATGATATATTTTTTAAGTTTGGGCTTATTTTTTTAATGCTACTATTTTGGTGGGGTTTTTTTTATTTTTCAGAATGAAGCAGAGAGATGGGACTTCTTAGTTTCTTTAGAAAGTGTGATTTATTCTCTATACAGGCAGAAAGGTGAAGCTTGTCTTACAGATGGCCACAGCATGGCTTAGAAGTCACAAGACTTAGGACTACAAGGTTTTTTAGGGATTTATTAACCAATAAAACATTGCCAACAGAGATATTTATGTTTCTAATTCAATACAAAGATATTTCATCCTATTGACTCATACCACAGTGTGAACTTTCTTATCCAATTATATCTTGACAGACAAAACTTACATTGCTGGACTATAAAACTTCTTGTAACCTTTGTAACTACCTTTATTTTTGATATATTTTAAATTCTAAAGCGAAAACTACCTCTACTCAACCATGTTTGATTCTAAACTTTGGCTTACAGACCCAATGTTCTGAGAATTCCTTGCATTTTGAATTCCAACACCCACGTTCCTGTTAGAGCAGAACACTGGAGGCAGTGATTACAGGTGGGGACAAACAAGGGAAAGGTGTCTCTGGTGCTGAGCAAACCTGGATGTGTTTCAGGAATGCAAAGGGCCAAGGGCTGAGCCTCAGCCCCTGGCAAGGCCGATCCTGTCCCTCCCTCATTGCTCAGGGCTCTTCCCAGGCCACTGGGCTCTGGGGATGTGCAATGCCAAGGGCAGGACCATGGGGCGGCCCCTGCCAGGCTGCTGAGCAGGGACAAGGAGGCAATGAGGCCCCAGCACAGCAAGGCTCACTTGTCCCCTGCTGGCCTCAGGCCCAGGGCCAGCAGCCATGGCCCAAGTGCTGCAGCAGTTGGCTCTGGCAGGGCCTTTCAGCTGCTGCCCATCCCTGTGCCCTCTGCAGCCCAGGCTGTCCTACGGTGTCCATGCCCTGCGCCTCTGTCCCTGCAGGCTGTCGTCATCCCCCGGCTGCCCCACCTCGCTGGCCCTTCCTTTGCTGACAGTTCTGCGTCCTGCCTGCCTCTGCCTGGCCACACAAAGCTTGGCCTTGATACCAAACTGGTTATTTCAATTTTTAATGTGCCTGTGAACTTTAGCACAGGAACAAGGCATGTATCTGGTCCAACTTTCCCAGCAGGGATGGCTGGAAGAGAAGAAGAAGACGTCTGGCTCAAGAATGCCTTGACAGCAGAAACAAGGACTGAACGTAGGAATTTGGTGTGGGTTTTATAGAAATAGATAAATTGTAATAACGATTTAGTGACCAAATACTAGCAACACTGTTATATAATGACATGTCCATGTAAGGTTAAGAGTTATCCCACATTGGACCTGAGGCCTGAAAAAAATTATGCCCCCTTTAGCACCAAATTATTTTTATGGAGTCCTATTATTATATTTTGGAAATTTGTTGACAATGGAGCTTCACAAAACCAATGAATCAACAGTTACGCTACAGAACCTCCAGGAACAAAGGGGCCTTTTGACACTGTGGGAGCTCATGGAACCAAAATCCTTTTTGACAGAGCAGGGCTGCATGGAACCTATGGTCTATTGTGACACTGCAGATCCAAGGAAACCATTGTGGCACTGAGAAACCTCACGGAACCAGAAGTACATTGTGACAGAGAAAGGCCTCATGGAACTAAAAGTACATTGTGACACTGTGGGGCCTCATGGCACCAATGGTCCATTGTTATACTGCAGATCCAAGAAAGCCATGGTGGCACTGTGGAACCTCCTGCACCCATGGGTGCATTGTGACACTGCATAACCTCATGGAACCAAGGTGACCATGTTATACTCCAGAACCTTTTGGAACAAAGGGTTCATGGTGACACTGCAGAACTGTTGCTGTATGAAAGCTCATGGAACCAGAAGTTCATTGTGACCAAGGGGCCATTGTGACACTGTGGATCCAAGGAAGCAATTGTGACACTGAGGAACGTCATGGAGCCAAGGGTCCATTGTTACACTTGTGGGGACTCATGAAACCAAAGGTCCATTGTGACACTGCAGGGCTTCATGAAACAATGGAGACTATTATGAAACAGAATCACAGAATTAACAAGGTTGGAAAAGACCTTGGAGATCATTAAGTCCAACCTATGACCTAACATCACCTCATCAATTTAACCAAGACTCTGAGTGCCATGGCTGTTTTTTAAATACCTTGAGAGGTGGTACCTCCACCCAATCACTCTTCCAGTGAAGAATTTTTTCCTGGTGTCAAATTTATACTACCTCTGACTCATCTTTAGACTGTGTGCTCTCATTCTGTCAGTGGTTGCCTGAGAGAAGAGACTGATCCCCTCTTGACTACAACCTCTGTTCAGGTAGTTGCAGAGAGTCTCACTGGAGACCATTGTGGCCACTGGGGCCATTCTAGCAGGGCAGGGTCTCATGGAATCAAGGGGAGCACAGTGACAGTGTGGGGCTGCATGGGATGAAGGGGCCATTCTGACACTGTGGAACCAAGGAGACCTTTGTTACAGTATAGGATAGCATGGAACCAAGGGCACAGGAATGACACTGGAAGCTCCAAGGGACCAAGGGGGCATTCTCACACTGCAGAAACAAGGAAAGAATTGTGACACTATGGGGCATCATGAAACCACGGGTCTATTGTGACACAGCACAGCCTCATGAACCCTGGTGGCCACTTTGAGACCTCATGAAACCAAAGGGCCATTGTGGCATTTCAGGGCATTTTGTCACAAGGGGCCAGAGTGCACCATGGGGCTGAATGGAACCAAGGATCCATTGTGACACTGTGGGGTCTCATGGAATCAGTTTTAACACTGCAGGGCCTTATGGAATCATGGAGACTATTCTGACACTATAGGTGACACCTTGGACAAGCTAACTAGAATGTTAAGAGAATAAAATGGCTGTCAAAAGCCTCCCAGAGGCTGCACCCAAGATGGATGGTGGTGATGAGTTTTTCAGAGAGATATAAGTTTGGTCAATTTACATATAAGGGGTTAATCCTCCAATTACAGCTTCAGGTAATGAAGTCATATTTCCCCAGTTTGTCACAACCCCCAGTTCACTTTTTTTTATACGCTTCAGAGTCTGAGGCTGTAGGGTATCTTGAGTTTCAAAAGAATTGTTTTGTCTGACCAAAATGTAAAGACAATTAATTAACATTTTATATGGAGTTTCGAGTTATGCCCAAATGCAGTAGAGGATTTAAAAATTATAAAGGCTAATATTTAAAGGCTTTACAGGCCTCATTGAACCAAGGGGCCAAGTGACACTTAGCAGCCATGTGAGCCAAGGAGTCCTTGAAAGCCTACAAGGCCTTATGGAAGCAAGGAACCATGGTGACACTGTGGGGTCTTGTCAGGCCAAGGGGTGATTGTGTCACTGTGTGGCACCATCGAACCAAGGAGTCCATTGTGACACTACAGAGCCCCATGGAACTAAGGATTCATGTGACAGCGCTGGACCCCATGGAACCAAAGGTCCGTTGTGACATTGCAGGGCCTCATGGAATCCTAGAGGATCTGATGAAACTTTGAGGCCTCCTTGAATCAAGGGGCTCTGCAGGGTGTCATGGAATCAAGAAGAATCTTCCGCCATTGTGAGTCCCCATGGAACCAAGGATCCATTGTGATACTGCAGCACCCAGGAGATCCCTACAACACTGCAGGGCCCCACTGAAATAAGGGGCCACTATGGCACTGCAGGGCCCCATGAATCCAAGGGAACAGGTGACAGGTCTGGTTGGCTTGGCCTGACTGGTCAAACTGCCCTTTGCATGTCGAAGGTCTCTTCTCATGTGCTCCTGAAACACTGGGGCTCTGGGATTTCCTCCAAAAGGAATAGAACTGTTCTTCTCATCCAGGCACCCATTGCCAAAATGGGATTCCCCCTAAAACAATACTAATATCCAGGGATTGATCTTATACAAAAGCTGCCATTACCAACAAGTCAGCCTCACCTTGTCTTCCTGAGGGCCGGCTCTCACCTGCCTTCAAACACTGGGGCTCAGAGCTTTCCTTGCTATGGAAAAGAACCATTCTTCTTCTCCAGGTGCCCATGGCCAAAATTGGGATTCCACCTTCAAAAATCCTAGATTCAAATATTGCTCCTACACAAAATTTCCATTTCAGACAGGTCTGGCTGGCCTTGGCCTCTGGTGGATGTAGTTCATCAGTCCCTGAAACACTGGGGCTTGATGGTTTCCTTCCTGTGGAGACCATGGTGACACTGTGGGGCCCTCTAAAATGAAGGGGTCATTGTGACACTGTGGGATGCCCATGGAACCATGGAGACCATTGTGACACTGTGGGGCATCATGGAACCAAAGGCACATGGAATGGGTCTGGATGGTTTGGCCTCCTCTGGGACACATGGCAGGTCTGGCTGGCACTGGCATGTTGAGGGCTGACTCTCATCACCCACTGGAGCACTGGGGCTCTGTGCTTTCCTTTCTATGGAAAAGAACCATCCTTTTTTCCTGCTGCCTAAGGCTGAAATTGCTATTCCCCAGAAAAAATTCCATATATGCAAGGCTTCTCCCAGCCAGAAGCTGTAGATAGACAGCTCTGGCTGCCTTGGCTTTTCAGGCTGTTTCTCATCTACCACCAAACACTGGGCTCTGTGCTTTCCTTCAAGTGGAAAAGAACCGCCCTTCTTACAGAAGTGTTGATGGCCAAAACTGTGATTTCAACATCTAAAATTGCCTCTATCCAAGGTTTGCACCAAGACAAAAGTATCCAAGACACACAGGTCTGGCTGTCCTGTCCTCTGGTGATTTTCTTAGATTATGAGAAGAATGTTTTAATTTGGAAAAATGTTTGAGAGGGTCCAGAAATCATCCAAAGTGGAGTTTGGAGGCTGCAAGAACATGACCACTGTATGGGACAAAGAATCTCTATGCTCAGTGGAGTGGAGACTAAGGACAGCAGAGGAGAGACCAAACAAGACATGAGGAGAAAGGAATTTCTCTCCCAGGGCAGGGCTGTGGTGCAACACATCCACCAGAATGAGTCTGGAGCAGCCCAAGGCTTTGTGTGGCCAGGCAGAGGCAGGCAGGACGCAGAGCTGTCAGCAAAGGAAGGGCCAGCGAGGTGGGGCAGCCGGGGGATGACGACAGCCTGCAGGGACAGAGGCGCAGGGCATGGACACCGTAGGACAGCCTGGGCTGCAGAGGGCACAGGGATGGGCAGCAGCTGAAAGGCCCTGCCAGAGCCAACTGCTGCAGCACTTGGGCCATGGCTGCTGGCCCTGGGCCTGAGGCCAGCAGGGGACAAGTGAGCCTTGCTGTGCTGGGGCCTCATTGCCTCCTTGTCCCTGCTCAGCAGCCTGGCAGGGGCTGCCCCATGGTCCTACACTCGGCTTTCCTGAAAAACATCCAGGTCTTCTTAGCATCAAAGACAACTTTCCCTTTTCTTTTACCCTTTTGTCATGAGTGCCTCCAGTGTTCTGCTCTAACTGGAACCTGGGGACACATTTTGAGTCCTATCCCTCAGTGGGAGCCATTAAAACTTCAAGAACCTTTGGAGTTTGAATATGACTTTGTTTTCTTGAGAAGTTTTCCTTCAGCTCCCTCTCAGGGACTGATGTCCAGGGACTCAGCACTGTTGGAAAATGCCAGCTCTATAGAGATGAGGCAACTGAGAGGCATTTAAAAGATTTTATTCCATTATCAATCTTATTGAAGGGTGAAACATAAGAGATGTAAAACTCAATGCCATTCTATCAGAAGCCAACTTATTTTCTGTTTACAATATCTTATAAATATTAACTTTTGCCCCACAATGCTGCTAATACTTGTAACATCAATCACCTATTATTTTACCCCACATTGTCTTGCCACAATGCATCTTTCACAGTTCTAATTCTCCAGAATATCAGATCTTTTTGCAAGGCCATGGTTTGGAACTTATTTCTAGTCCAATCTCCCTCTCAAAATGTTTTCTCTGTTCCATTCTTTCTAAGACAGCACACCTTCTCTCAGAGTTTGCATACACATCTGCAAGTGTACACGTGTGAGCTTTCAGTCACACTTTGAGAATCCTTTACAACTCCATTTCTCACAAATATCAATCACAGAATACTGCAATCACCTCTGCTCTAAAGATAAAAGTAATAAAATACACCCTTTAAAATAGGAATGGATATTTCTAAGAGGCTCTTCAACATATTTCTCCATAACTGGAGTTGAAATCTTCCAAATGAACTGCACTAGACCAGAAGGAAAACAAGGCAGGACTGTGGTTTGCTAGGAAACCTCTCAAGAATTCAGTCATAATCAAACTCCAAAGTTTCTGATGCCATTCATGGGTCCCACTGAGGGACACGACTGAGAAAGTGTCCCCAGGATCCAGTTAGAGCAGGAAATGGGAGGCAGAGATGACAATGGTGTGTGGAAAATGCAGGAATGGAGGGCTCTCAGTGCCTTGTGCACACAGGCTCAGAGACAGAGAAGGATCCAATGTTTGACCTAAGACCTTGGAGAAACCTTGGAGACTTAGAGCATTAAAAGTAAAATAGACATGAAACAAGAATATAAGTTTGTATTTATGTAGAAATAAATTTTAAGTAAACAGAAATGTGTATTCGGAAGGCAAAACAATATGTTAACTAAGATAGGAAAAGATTTAAAAGTTTAGCAATAGAACTTGTTATAAAGTTAGTTAGAATCATGAAATGTATCAATATGGGTTTGTGAAGTGTTATATGATTGTTTGTAAAATGACATATTGCAGCAAAGCCATGAGAAGCAAAGCAATTAATGATAGGAGTAAAAGATCCTAGTGAACTTCATAGAAGTGTTTGATTGGTTAAAAAGCTAACATAAGGCATTGTAACTAAGAATGAGGTGGCTTCTGATATTATGGCATTGGATGTAACACCTTTAATGTCTCACCCTTCTATGAGACTGATGCAGTAAAACAATAAACCATCTTTTACAATGTCTCTCAGTTCTCCTGTCTCTTGTAATATTAATCTCTCAAAAGGGATTTTTTTTGACATCAGGTTTACTCCATTGAATTCACTAGGCATGTAGGGACACCAAGTCTACTGCATTAAAGTCAGTGGGAATTTTGTGACATCACATTTGCCCTATTGAAATCAATAAGGATTTAGGGTAAACAGGTCTACCATTAAAGTCAAATGGAATTTTGAGGAAATTTGGGGCTAAAATGGGGAAATTTGGGTAAATTTGAAGAAAATGTTTGGCTGAATTCTGGGAATTTCCACTCCAGTATCGAGGTGCTGATTCTCTGGAAGTCTTGGATGTATTCCTGGAAGGCAATCCTGAATTCCTCATCCCACATCTGTGGCCCATGCTGGAGCTGTGTCTCTAGGTAAGCCCAAAACTCTCTGTTTTCAGCCCAAAATCTTGGAGTTTCAAGCCCAAAATTGGGATTTTTAGCACCAAAAACATTGCGACATGTTATAAATGAGCGCAATGGGCCATAAAAGATCAAATAACAATTTAAAGATTTATTGGTTACAGAAAGCAAAAGCAAATTCAGCGCGCTGGACAGCAGGGGAGTCTCCACTCCACCACCTGCTGCGCCCACCCCCCCTTAGTCTGTTCCTTTTAAGCTGTTAGGTTTTTGGGTGACGTGCTCCTCCTTTAGTAATTCTGCGCATGCTCCTCCAGTTGCTAGGGGGTCTTTTTCTGCCTTCTGGTGGTCGGGGGATGAGGGTGAGTAGTCTTCCTCAGCCACTGACTCCTTTCTTGGCACTTAAAACAATATGTAATTATGCAAGCAAAGCAAAACACATTCTGGCTTTTTACTTTAAGGCCTATCAAGCAGAGCAAAGCAATTAACAAGTTCTAGCGATATCTTTTTCAAGGTCTGTCTGTCAGAGGATCAAAGCAGAACGACCCCCATTCTGACCTCACAAATCTTGGTGATATTCCTCCAAGGTCTAAAGTCTGTCAGGCGAACAAAAGGCCTCTTATTTATTACAAGTCCCCCCTTTTTCTATATTATTACTTTTGTTCGCTAAATCTTTGTAATTCCCTCTTACTTAACTCCAGATAATCTTTTTCCTCTTCCCCATTTAAGGCTTCATATTTTGCTCGTATTAACATGAGGTGAGCGGCTTCTAACCTGCTTTTTACAATGCTAATTATTTTGTTGAAAATACAGGGGCCGAAAGCAAGCCCTAAAATTATTAAAATCACTGGTGCAGCTATGCTTGACAAGAGGGTCGTTAGCCAGGGTGAATATTTAAACCAAGACTCATACCAATTTTGCTGGGCCTCCCTTTCTCTCTTGCGCTGCTCCAGTTGTTTTCGGAGCTCAGCCATGGTGTCAGTTACTATCCCAGTGTGGTCTGCATAGGTGCAACACTCCTCTCGCAAAGCCACACACAGTCCCCCTTGCTGTAAAAACAACAGGTCTAATCCCCGTCTATTCTGCAATACAACTTCCGAAAGAGATCTTATTGATTTTACGAGACCGTCTATTGCCTTCTCTATTTTACTTAAATCTTCATCTACTGAAATTCTAAGATCCTTAAATCCTTGCTGTTGGTTCACTAAGGAAGCCACTCCTGTCCCCACCCCAGCATTTCCTATACTTAGTAATATAGCAACTGTGAGGGCTGTAAACGGTTCTCGTTTCTCTAAGTGGTGTTTTGGAGTGAATTGATGAGCATACACATAGTCTTTTGGGTGGTACACAATCCGGGGGACTACCATGACCTGAATGCAGTATTCGGATGTTTCACTGAAATTAGATATTGATATACACGGGGTTACCCCTAATGTGTTACAAACCCACTTGGTGTTTGCAGCAGGGATCAACCATTGGGCTGGTTTGCGGGAGTCGGTTCCAGCCATTTTTACCCCGCAAAGGTGGTCTTTATCCCGAGGTATGTTGCCTATACACCTCCCCTTCCCAGTTACCTGAGCCACCGATACCCCTGGGGTGCTTTCTTTTCCCCTTTTCCAAAGGCACAAGGAAGGATTGGTCCCGTTTATTCTTCTAGACTTTGCTACAGAACCTAAGGCTTCATAAAAGGGTGGATTAATACTGTAGCACAACCAGCACTCTTTAGTTAAATTGGGGTATGTGCCATTTAACACCCTAAAGGTGGCTTGTAGGATTTTCCATAGGGTCCCTCTACTTGGTTGTGTCACGGCCGTGGTCTCCATTAACTGTGATTTATTATTAGCCTCCGTGAAATTTTCTGGGGTCATGCTGTCTAAATTACCTTGATTTATTATTGTGGCTTCTGAGTCTGTTATTGCAGGATTCGGTCCAACAGGTTGAGGATCGTGGGGTACAATTTCCTTCTTTATAACAATATGCCCCCCCCGGTCTTTCCCGGGTTCCCATATTCTAACTCCCCAGAATTTTCCTACTACCCATCCTGGGTCTTGGGGTTGCGTGACGTTAAGATAGACCCATTTGCAAGTACCGATATAAGTCACCACCCCTGACGGATCTGTCCAGGGCTTCTTACATCCATGTGGACCTCTTTCAACCCTTAAGTATTTATCTTGGATTTGAACCGACCATCCCAGGGAAATTGTTTCACAGCCCCAATATCCACAGTAAAATTCTCCGGGGTAGTTACAGTATGACCTCCCTGGGTTAGATGCTGGACACATGTAGAATACACTATAGGGGCTAGAACCCGTCCTATCAAGTAGGTCATCCAGGGTTATGTTAAAGCTAGGACCTTTCGAAGTAATTTGTGTTTGAATTTCCTTCTGATCTTCCCATTGTATTAGTGACCATTTAAAGGGTTCATGGCTTGCAAGCGCAGATCTCAAAAGCATTATATATAAGATTCCTAATTGGAGGTGGTAGCTTCCCCATTTTCCACAACTGCTTTTTTTATTTTCCTTCCAATTTACCTCAGACTTTTCTTTTCCCTTGGACTTTCGACGGCTCTGGGTACCTGTTCCTCGTTTTCCCCTTTTGCTCGGGCAACCCCCTCCACTGCTCTCATCTCCTCTGCCTTGCCCATCAACTCGGTTGCTACGAGCTATGGGGAGTTCCATCTTCTCGGCAGCAGGAGTATTCTTCAGGAGGGGTGTTTGACCCATGCTTTTTGATACGTTTTATGTATTTATACCACTTGCGGTTCTTAATTTGAGGGGTATAGCAACTGAGTTCAGGTACCCACCGTCTGCACAGGGCGGCTACTATCCTAGCCACAAATGGGGCAGGTTCGTTAGAGTGATAACAATAGAACTGGGGGTTTATCCCCTTTGTAAAAATTTTCCACCTCTCTTCAGACCCTCTTAAAAGTTCTCTGGCAGCCACTTTGGTAGCCAGGACCTGAGAGGTGAGTAGCCTTTGGTCCGAATAACAATTTTTACACACTCCCCTTGGAGGGTAACTGTTGCTGCAATGGGTCCACCACTCCTCCTTACAAACTAAACAAATAAAGCATACAAAAGGGTTACAATTTCCCCAGCAATTTTCAGCATTACATCTTATTTTTACTGCTGCATTCAGCAGATCTTCCCCCCCCACCACTGGTGCTCCTGTTGCTCGGAGCTCTACTAGGAAGGAATAGTATGTTGGATCCCACAGTCTATCTCCCATGTGGAAAAAGTCTCATACCTGTGGTGGGGTGAGAATAATGTAATTTGTCTTTTAATTAGAGCTTACTCGCTTCTTAAGTGTCAGTTTCAGGCTTCCAGGTGTGCCCTTCACTTCCCACTCGGGGTCGTTGGTGAATTTAGACGGATCTACTGGTCCCTTGATTCGGCTTGCATGAGTTCACCCTTTTTCCACAGTGCGTACTGCTGTGTCTGTTGTAAGCAACACCTGGTAAGGTCCTTCCCACTTGGGTGTTATCGGATTTTCCTTCCAACTTCGGATCAGTACCCAGTCCCCGGGCTGAACCTGATGTAATACAAGATCTAATGGTGGTCTCTGAACCAACATTCCTTTTTCCCATAACTGTTTTTTGAATTTCACCAAAGCTATTAAATACTCGTTAATGTATCGTTCACTAACATTTGGGTTTGTCTGTGCCTTTTCTAAACTATAGGGCATGCCACATAACATCTCGAATGGGGAAATTCCCAAATCCGCCCGGGGTTGAGTCCGAATGTTCAGCAAGGCTAGGGGAATGCATTTAACCCATGATAATTTTGTTTCTAGTACCAATTTAGTAAGTTGTTTTTTTATTTCTCCATTCATCCTTTCTACCCGGCCTGAACTTTGAGGGTGCCAAGGAGTATGTTGTTCCCATTTTATTCCTAATGCTGCTGCCAGCTCCTGAGTTACCTTTGATGTAAAGTGCGGCCCCTTATCAGAGTCAATTGTTTCTGGTACACCATACCTGGGGACTATCTCCTCCAGCAGGGCTTTTACTACTGTTCGTGCGGTTTCCCTTGATGTCGGGAAGGCTTCCACATAATGAGTAAGATGATCTACTACTACTAAAAGATATTTAATCCTCCCCACCTTTGGCAATTCAGTAAAATCCACTTGAATATTTGCAAAGGGTTGTTTTGCTAGAGGCCTTCCCCCATAGGGTAATTTTCTGAGGTTACTTCGATTTACCTGCAAACAGGTAGGACATCCCTTTGTGATATGTTTAGCTATATCGTGGAGCCCGATGCTCATGTACCTAGCGGCAAAGTGATCCACCAGCCCCTGGGCTCCCCAATGAGTTTTCTGATGTAACTTATGCAATACCCTCTGAGCTATTGCCTTTGATAGCACTTCCTGGCCGTCTGCTAATATCCACTTTCCTGCTTCCTCTGTAACACCCATTCTTCTAAGTCTCTCTTTCTCCTCATTCGTAAAAATTGTGTCAGTGTTTTCACCGTCCTTGACTCCATCTTTTCCCCTTTGCCCCCCTTTTTCTTTAAGGACCATTTCCTTTAGGGCTGCCCGTTTTGCCTCCTGATCTGCAGCATTATTCCCCCTGCTTTTTAAATCTATTTCTCATTGGTGTCCCTTTAAATGAACCACTGCTAACTTTGTCGGCCCTCTCAGAGCTTTTAATATCTCAACTATAAGTTTCTGGTGTATCAAATCCTTCCCCTGTGAGTTAATAAGGCCCCTTTCTTCCCATAGCTTTCCAAATGTATGGACTACCCCAAATCCATATCTAGAATCAGTATATATTGTCCCCTCCTTCCCCTCAAGAAGTCTCAAGGCCCTTAATATTGCATATAATTCACATGCCTGGGCAGACCATGATCTATCTAATGCACCCGACTCTACCACCTGTAAGTTTGGACCCTGCACTATTGCATACCCTGATTTTCTTTTCCCTTCTATTACCCTGGAGGATCCATCCACGAAAAGTCTTTCACCACTTTCTAATTCCTCTTCTTCCAAATCCGGTCTAATCTTCGTCTGCTCCTCTATTGTAGCTATACAGTCATGGGTCAAAAACTCATGCTCCGGTCCCCCGTATAAAAATGCGGCCGGATTCTGTAGTGCAGTGGTTTCTAATGTCAAATTGGGTGCTTCTACCAGAATTCCTTCATACTTTAAAAGCCTAGCATCCGAAATCCATTTTTCTGCTTTTTGCTGTAATACGCTCCGGATGTTGTGAGGGGACATTACTTTGAGATTACCATTAAAAGTCATTTTTCTAGCTTCTTCCACCAATAGGGCACATCTGGCCACTATTTGTAAACAGGTTGGCCAGCCCCTACTCACAGGATCTAAAATTTTTGATAAGTATGCAACAGGCTTCTTTTTCCCTGCCCAATCCTGGATAAGTACCCCAAATGCAATACCCTCTTCTATGTTTACAAATAAGAAAAATGGTCTCCTCACATCCGGGAGGCTTAAGACTGGGGCATGGACCAAACTTTCCTTTAATTCCTGAAGTTTCTCTGTGTCTTCTTGACTCCATTTCATTAGCCCTTCCTGTGTTAATTTATGGTAAAGAAATCTAGCTTTACTGCTATAATTTTCAATCCACTGCCTGCAGTACCCGGTAAGTCCTAAATTTTGACGAACTTGTCTCTTGTTTTTTGGAATAGGTAGTGACATAATTGCTTGGATCCTTTCAGGGTCTATTCTTTTCTCTCCCTTCTTTAAATAGTGCCCCAAATATTTTACCTCCTCCTCTACACACTGAAGTTTAGTCTTAGAAACTTTTAACCCCTTAAGTCCCAGAAAATTCAACAGCCTTATACTTTCTTTCCTTACATCCTCCGCATGTTCCCCTGCCAGAAGCAGATCATCTACATATTGTATCAGGGTTACTCCCGGTCCTGTTTGGTAATCCTGCAAAATCTGTTCCAATACCTGTCCAAACAAATTTGGAGATTCTGTGAACCCCTGGGGTAACACTGTCCACCTCAGCTGCTGCCTCCTTCCTGTATCGGGGTCCTCCCATTCAAATGTAAAGTAATCCCGGCTTGCCTCGTCGAGAGGGCAAGCCCAAAAGGCATCCTTTAAATCTATGACACTATACCATAAGTTATTAGGCCCCAATTTACTTAAAAGTGTATATGGATTTGCCACCACGGGGAACCGAGCCACTGTGCGTTTATTAATTTCCCTTAAGTCGTGCACTAACCGGTAAGTGCCATCTGATTTGCGCACAGGGAGTATCGGTGTGTTGAAGGGTGACATGCATGGTTCTAGCAGCCCCTTGCTCAACAATCTATCTACCTCAGGGTTTTAATCCCCATCGACCCTCAGGGGATATGGGATATTGCTTTATTTTTACCGGGATGTCCGGATTTCTAATAATCACCAAAAATGGGGCTATTTTTAGCTGCCCCACGTTTCCTGGATTATACCATACTTCAGGGTTTATCTTTTCTTCGTCCTCCACTCTGAGAGGACAGAGTTTAATTTGCACTTTCTTCTCTACTACTTCTATCCTAATTCCTAGTTCTATAATCATGTCTCTCCCCAATAGATTATATTCAGATTCTGATACTAACAAAAAGTCTCCCAACCCGATTCTTGATTCTGATTCAACTGTCACCCTTTTAAAAACCCCCACCTCAAAGGGTTCTCCCTTTGCTCCTACTACCGTGGCAGTCTCTTTAGATAGACTACATCCTTTTGGCAAGAACTGAATAGTTCATCTTTCAGCTCCTGTGTCAACCAGAAAAATTATTTCCTGGCCATGGGGACCCACCTTCAGTTTTATCAAGGGCTCCTTATGATGTTTCCGTGTCCCCAAGAGATGGAGCCCCTGACCCCTCTAATCTGTCTTGAACTCCTTTTCATCCCGAATCCTGACCCTACACTCTTTCTTGAAATGTCCTTTTTTCCCACAATAAAAACACACCTTAATGTCCTGTCTCTCCCTTGAATTCCTAGACTCCTTAAGCTCTCTTACTGGCTGCCTCTGTGTCTCTCTCTGACCCTGTTCCCTACTTTCTCGTACAATCATTCTAACTTGACGTTTCTGACTTTCCTCTTCCCTTTTTCTTATTTTTGTTATTCCCTTTTTCGGTCAATTTAAAGATAAAAACCTCAGGACGAGCTATCCAGATTTTTGCATACTCACTTTCCTCCAAACAAACAGGTTTGTTTTTTTTTTTTGTTTGTTTGTTTGTTTGTTTTTTTTTTTTTTTTCTATTTACCCAAATATTTAATCTCTGTTTTATCCAATCCTCTGTTGACCCAAATATTGGCCAGAACACGTTTCCTGAAATCTCCTTCCCACCCCAGATTTTTACAGAGTAATATATCATTTTTGCCTTATCCTTCCCTTCCGTTCCAGGGAAATGGTCCCAATTTTCTAATAAAAATCCTAAGGGACTATCTCTAGGTATGGGTGGGAGTTTAACACTTGCAGGAGGTTTACTCTTCCCCTGCCCCATTTCCTCCGGAGTACCTTCACTCACACCAAAAATCACTTTCGCTTCCCCTGTTTCGTGGCCCACGCCCTCGCGGGTCAATGGGAACCGCACTACTAAGGGTCCGCACTCGCTTGGGGAATCTGGCTGCCAGTCCCCCTCTCACACACACACCACACGTTGTACTCCGGGATCCCGACCCCGCCCGAACGGATCCCTTATACTTACACGTCCTGCATCTTCGTCCGGACTTTGTGCACAAAATTTAAGGGGTCAACTGGGCCCTCCTACCTTTGCTTTTGCTTTCTTAATTTTAGGTTCGTCGGTCGAGGTTGGGATAGGACTCCCGTCCCCGGGGCCACCAAAATGGTGGGGCGCACCTCCCCGCAGGCAGAGAGCCCCTCCAAAATCTCGATCCGAGTCACGGCACCAATTTGTTATAAATGAGCGCAATGGGCCATAAAAGATCGAATAACAATTTAAAAGATTTATTGGTTACAGAAAGCAAAAGCAAATTCAGCGCGCTGGGCAGCAGGGGAGTCTCCACTCCACCACCTGCTGCGCCCACCCCCCCTTAGTCTGTTCCTTTTAAGCTGTTAGGTTTTTGGGTGACGTGCTCCTCCTTTAGTAATTCTGCGCATGCTCCTCCAGTTGCTAGGGGGTCTTTTTCTGCCTTCTGGTGGTCGGGGGGATGAGGGTGAGTAGTCTTCCTCAGCCACTGACTCCTTTCTTGGCACTTAATATGTGATTATGCAAGCAAAAGCAGAACACATTTTGTCTTTTTACTTTAAGGCCTATCAAGCAGAGCAAAACTATTAACAAGTTCTAGCGATATCTTTTTCAAGGTCTGTCTGTCAGAGGATCAAAGCAAAACAATTAACATCCTGGCCTCATAAGTCTTGGCAAAATTCCTTCAATGTCAGGGAGCGAACAAAAGGCTCGTTATTTATTACAGAGAGAACTGGGAGAGTTTGATAAGAGATAAGTGGTTGAAGTGTCTTACGAATGGAAATCAGAGGAGACCAAATTTAGTAGAGGTTGTGTCTGAGGGGCTGCCCGTGTGAACCTTGGATTTGTTTTCGCTATACTCAGTGTGAAGAGCTGTGGTATAGGCAGACACACCAGGGGCAGTGACCAAGAGAATCACTTAGTCATTTGTGTTATACAAAAGAAGCAAAGGCCACTCAGAAAGCTGTAAGGATTCTAGTGGTGATTAGTTGCGAGAAAGAAGGAAGTAACAGATGGTTTGAATTATTGGAGAAGGGAGTTTCAAATAATTTAAGAAAACCAGCAGAAATAATTAGAATTGAGTGTGCTCAGCCTATTCTTATACGCTGAGATTTTCAAATTAAGGCAAAGAGCTGGGATAAAGTAAGGAAGCATTGGGAAAAGAAGTAATGGGGTGCTAATCAGAGCAAAGAGATTTCTAAGGCCAATCCTTTAGGCTGTATTGGACACACTGGAAAGAATTAGTACTGAAAACAAAAGAACCCTTGTAAAATTTTGTACACAATGGTGGCCACTTTATAAGCTGGGAGAAGGCACTAGATGGCCACCTACTGGAACTTCAGATTATGACACCTTATTGCAATTAATGCTGTTTTTAAGGAAAGAAAAAAATGGGAGGAAGTAACATATGCTGATATGTTCTTTCCCCTCTGGAATCATCCTGAGTGGCAGAGAGATTGTGGAATTAGATCTCCATGTGATTCCCTGCTATTTGCCATTGAAGAAAACTGTAAAGCTACTAAAGGGAAACCCAAGCAATATTGCAGTACTTGTTCAATAAACAAGTGTTGTACCCGTCCTGATAAAGTTTATCACACAGAGAAACAAGGACAGGAATTAGATGATCTGTTTAGGCCCCCCTCTAAAGGGCAAGAAAAATCACGAGAAGAAATAGACACAGAAGGATCGCTGACTCCAACCCCAACTCCAGCTCCATCTCCCCCACATAGCCCTGTAGCATCCCTGACTAGAAAAAAACCGAGAGAAATATTACAAGCACCTTTACAGGAGGGAGTAGGATGTGGGGAGGGAGTATGCTAGTTAAAATACCTGTTTCTACAATTGACTTAGAGGTATGGGAAAGGTTTGCTAAGAACTATCAAAGTGACCTGATAGGCACTGCTGAATGGCTAAGATATATGGTTATACAACACAGTCCAGACTGGGATGATATACAGTTACTGTTGGATGCTTTAACTGAGACAGAAAAGCAGGTAATCTTGAAAACAGTGGGGGACTTAGCAGAAAATGTTTATAGAATAACACAGGAGGATGTTAAGGGATTTTTTCCTCTCCAGGATCCACGTTGGGATCTAAATAAGGAAGAAGAGATGGAAAAATTAGAAAAGTATCAAGAATTTGTAATAAAAGGAATGGAGAAGGCAATTCCTAAACCCATAAACTGGTCAGCCCTATATAGAGTTAAACAAAGTCCTTCTGAATTCCCTAAGAAAAGTAAGCAACCACCCTTCGATAAGGGCCAAGGTCCTGTGCTAGTATTCCCAGAGCTATCCCCTGCTTCTCATGAGAAAAGAGGAAAAATGGTTTACACATGTCTGGAAGTCCCAAGACTGGGGCTGAATGAGGGCTTTCTTTAACTGGTCGAAGGCTCAGGTAGCCTTTTCTGTCCATTGGAGATCCTTGTTCCCTTCTGTGATTAGGGCATACAGAGGTTTAACCAACAGTCCATAACTGTAAATCCACAATCTGCACTACCCTATCATTCCAAGAAAGGTTCTCAGTTCTTTCACTGACTGGGGTCTTGGCATCTGGTACATTGTCATTCATGGCCTTGCCCTAGAGTCCTCTGTGCAGCACTGATCTCATAGCCCAAGTAGATATAAGTGTTTATTTTACCATCTGAACCATCTTTTGAGATACTCCATACCCTTGCAGACCTAAAAAGTTCAAGAGGCTTACTCTCTGGTTTACACATGCCTCTTGGGTTTGTGTAGCTATCAGGAGGTCAAACACATACTGCAACAGGTGCCCTTCTCCTGATGGGCTTCCCAGGATTCTAGGTCTCTTGCAAGTTTTTCTCTGAATATCGTGGGACTATTTTTGAAATCTTGGGCCAGGACCGTAAGTGTGAGCTGAGTCTTATGAACTGTATTTGGGGTTTCCCATTCAAATGCAAAAATTTTCTGACTGTTTTTGAGGAGAGGGAGGCAAACATAAACATATTTCAAATCTAAAAGAGTTAACCAGGTTAGTTCAGGGTTCAAGTATGTTAACAACATATATGGGTTTGCAACCACTGGGTATAAGTCCTGAGTTATTTTGTTAACAGCTTGCAAATCCTGTACCAATCAATAGGATCCATCAGGTTTTTTAACTGGCAAAATGAGAGTGCTGAATTCAATTGACATTCTTTTAATAATCCTATCTGCAAAAAGTTTTCAATTATTGAGCTGATTCCCTCCCTGTCTTCCTTTCTCAGGGGATACTCTTTGACCCTAACTGGTTTCTTCCCTTCTTTCAGCTTGACCTGCACAGGGGATGCATTCTTTGCCCTTCCAGGTGTGCTACAGGGCCACACTCCTGGAGATATCTGATCCATTATTTTCTTGTGACTTTCTTGTTCATCTTTAGTTTTATCCTTATTAGTTGTCTAATCAACTGTTAACATTAGGCTTAGTACTTCCACATACTGTTTAACCTTAACTTCCAAAATGATGTCCCCATTTTTAAATATGATTTTGCTTCTGACTGTTCCAGTAAATCTCTACCAAATAGTACTTTTGGGGCATAGGGCATGTATAGGAAATTATGAATCCCCCACTGCTTCCCAAGTTTATATTTTAATGGGCTGCAAAAGTACACTTTCACAGTTTGGCCAGTTGCCTCTCTTACCATCACATAATAATCTGTTATAGGCATTAGACCCTTATTCAACACTGAATATGTTGCATCTGTGTCCACTAAAAATTCCATTTTCTTTCTTTCATTTCCTAGCTTAACTATAACCAGAGGGTCTGCTAGGGTAAGACCCTCTGGTCCTCCTCAGTTTTCTTTTACGTGCGCAACCATCCTTTCCCTTCTGGGGTTCTCCCTTCTTTGTTCATCACCTTCTCTCCATTCAGGACATTCATTTTTCCAGTGACCAAATTTTCTGCAAAGTGTGCACTGGTCTTTCCTAAGGTGAGGTGGATCTTGTTTAGATGGTCCTTGTCTACATCTCCCTTTATCCTCCTCTCTTATTACTGCTACCAATTTCCTTTCTTTATATTTTTCTTCTCGGTTGCAAAAATCTCTTCATGCTTCTAGTACGGTCTCTAAGCTTCATCCCCTCACTGTTTCTTTAATCTTCTGGAGTTCACACCTAATATCCCCCATGGATTGTCCTAAAAATAAACTCACCAACTAGGATCTAGGGACATATGATGTCGCATTCCATCTCACAATTTATCTAAAAATTCAGAAGGGCTTTCTGAAAGAACCTGC
The DNA here is from genome assembly GCF_029582105.1 of Oenanthe melanoleuca. NCBI lineage: Eukaryota > Metazoa > Chordata > Aves > Passeriformes > Muscicapidae > Oenanthe > Oenanthe melanoleuca. The sequence continues at coordinate 2,327 of NW_026612835.1, read as the reverse complement.
TTGACTGCAAAAAGGGCTGACCAATTTATGGCTGAAGGTATTGCCCTCTCTATTCCTTTTCTTATAAATTCTTGATAGTTCCCCAATATATATTTATTAAGTCAATTGTTTGGACACCAATTTGGATCATGGAGGGGGTAAAATTTGTTAATATTCTGATTTGTTCCTCTAGGAGAATCTTCTGCTTAATTCCCTGCTGCTTTCAAAACTAATGGCTTATTCTGTTTCAGTTAAGGTGTCTGGCATTAGCTGGATGTCTGACCAGTCTGGATTGTGTTGTTTAATCATAAACTTGAATCTGTTGGCGGTACCAATCGGATCACTCTGGTAGTTTTTAGTAACTTTCTCCCATGCCTCTAAATCGTTTGTAAAAAAGGATACTTTAACTAACATCCTTGCTCCCTCTGGTCCCACTGCCTCTCATAGCGGTGCTTGTATTTTCTCTTTTGTTCGGCTTCTAGTTCAGGTTGCTATGGGACTACTTTGGAGAGGTGGGCTGTGGGGAGAAGGCAGCTCATCATCACTATCACTACTGCATGGATATGGTGCTCTGGCAGGTGAGGGAATAGGCTGCTCAGTCTCTTTCTTTTCTAAGGAAACTGAAGCAGGGCTTAAGTGTGGTGATTCCCTTGAACCCGTTTCCTGTTTGTCTACCCTGCCTTTTAGGGGGTGGCCTGAGCAAATCTGTTAACTTCTGTTCTTTTTTTTCTGCATGATAAACTTTATCAGGCTGTGTGCACCTTTCATTTATGGAGCAGGCATTACAGCAATGCTTAGGTTTCCCTCTCTTTGCCTGGCTGTCCTTTTCCAAAGCTTGGACAAAGAGATCAGAGGGAGGCCTAATCCCACAATTTCTCTGCCATTCAGGATGATTTCAGAGAGAGAAAAACACACCAGCATATGTCACCTCCTCCCATTTTTCTTTTCTTTTTAAAGATAACATCAACTGCAATAAGGTTTCATAAGCCAAACTCCCCAAGGGTGGCCATCAGGTGCCTTCTCCCAGTTTATTAAGTGGCCACCATTGTGTACAAAACTTCACAGGATTTCAATATCTCCATTCCCCACAAGTTCTCTGCAATGTGCCAGAATAAAGCCTAGGGGACTGACTTCAGAAATCTCCTTGCTCTGGCTGGTGCCCATTGTTCTTCCTGTTTTTGGGTTTTTTTTCTTTCTTACTTTCCTTTATGTTATACTAGCTCTTTTCCTTGACCTAGTAGTCTCAGGGAACGAAAATACTGAGCACACAGAGCTCTGATTCTTTCTGCTCTCTCCTCTATGTTATTCAAATTCCCCCTTCTCCAATAGCTCACACAGTTGGCTGCTTCTTTCTCCTATTTGCCCAGGCAGAAATTCCACAAATATAACCTTGTATATCAAATACTAAAAGTTAAACTACAAGGGGAGCCTTATAATTCATTTTACCAAGCTGACACCATTCCCAGTCTTTTTCAAAAATACCCAAATTCTCCAGCTTTAAACCTTTTACACAGACTAGACTCACTATCTCACACTGATCGTGTGCTACTTCCCAATTATTGCATCTCAGGAGCTCCAGGGCACACCCAGGGCACCTAGGTCTCCTTCTGCAAGATGTACAATACCACCTCTTGTTGCACCCTCTGCAGTGGAGAAGGACCCAAATTGGATGCCACCCTGGTTCCCAATGAAAAATCATCAGCCGATACAAAAAGCAAGGAGTTACACCCTGTGAGTCCCCACCCTTGTGGGTTTCTGAGGTTATTTTCAATTGGGGGTAGCTCCCAGTCAAAAATCAAATAATTACTTGTTCGACTCTAATATGATCCCCCTCAAAACACCCTCTCTCTCTTCCCTTTCCCCCGTTTGACAATAGCCCTGTCTCCTCCTTCAGCTAAAAATTCACCTGGTTGGAGCCCAAACCATCTAGAGAGCCCTTCCCTGGATGGTCGGGCAGTTGTGTCTCCCACTCGAGCTTCGCTGGCCATTTTTAACAATTTATTAAGAACAAACAAATGGCCTTTGTAACACAAAAGTTCCCAATTTGCTGCAATTATGATTTTTAGCACAAGATGGTAGTGTTGTATCACAAATGAACTATCAACTTTTTGCACCTACAACTTTTGACACAAGATGGTAGTGTTGCCTCAAAAATACATGATAGCTGTCAGACTTGTAGGAAAATCTAATCTAGCACTGTTCACAAACACACACACATCCAATCACAACCACAACAACAGCTTGCCATAATAGCAGCAATAAACAAGTCTTTGCCCAAACACATCCCCAGAACTTCCTAGCAGTGCCCTCTGTGGAACAGCAGAATCCCTTCAACAGTAACTGAAACA
>NW_026612834.1:30000-32965 GCF_029582105.1 Oenanthe melanoleuca | reverse complement strand
TCATAAGCTCGCGTTGATTAAGTCCCTGCCCTTTGTACACACCGCCCGTCGCTACTACCGATTGGATGGTTTAGTGAGGTCCTCGGATCGGCCCCGGCGGGGTCGGCCACGGCCCTGCCGGAGCGTCGAGAAGACGGTCGAACTTGACTATCTAGAGGAAGTAAAAGTCGTAACAAGGTTTCCGTAGGTGAACCTGCGGAAGGATCATTACCGGTTGGGGGCCGGCGCCTGCCGCGCGTCGTGCCCGCTCCCGTTCGCACGCTCGGCCCCCCGTCTCGTCCGCAGGCCTCGGCCGGCGGTACCGGGGGGCCACACGCCCTTTCCCGACGGGCGCCGCGCGCGCAGCCCCAGAGAGAGAGTGGAAGGCGCGCGGTACGCCCCGCGGGGGGGAAAGACGCTCGGCGCGCCGGCCGAGCGCCACGCGCGCCCGCCACCGTGCGCGCGGGCGGGGCTCACCCCGCGCTACACCGCGCGTCGCGACCGGGCATCGAAGCGTGGCGCCCTGGCCGCCGTCGAGGCCGCATTCCCCCCCGCTGCGTCGGTCCGCTGCCGGTCCGTCCCCGCCGGAGGGCGGGGGGACGGCCGGCCTCCGAGCCCTCGCCACCGCGGCCGGCGCCGCCGAACGCCGGTCGCCGGTGCTCGCTCCCGCGCGGGCGTCCGCGCGGGCCGCGGCCCGAGTTCTTCCCCGAGCCCGGCTCTCCTTTGGCGCGCTAGAGAGCCGTCCGCGTGTCGGGAGGCAGGGGTCCTCGGCACGGCCCCTCCCGGAGGCGCACCCGCCCGCCTGCCCTCGCCTCTTCGCCCGCCGGGCGACGGCCGGCCGCCCGGCCGTGGCCCATCCGGCGGCCGATGGCAAAAAGGCGAATAGAAGCGGCCCGAAGGGCGGGCGGGAAGGCCTTCGGGGCTCGGAGGAGGCGGCTCCTCCGGCCCGTCCCGCACCGGGGGAGGGGGGAGCTTTTTTGCCGCCCGCCCGGCAAAAAGGTGTCCCGCTCCCGGCCGAGCGGCCCCCTGGCGCGGCAGAGCAGCTCCACGGGCCGGGCCCTCCGGGGCCGTTCCGGGTCGCGCCTCTCCGGGCGAGCCGCGCGTGTGTGCGAGCCGCCGCCGGGTGGCGCCGCGGGGCGACGGCCGCGGTCTCCGCTTCCGTCGTCGCCGCGGCCTCTCGGCGGGGCGTGCGCGAGGTTTCGGTTGGCCGGGCCGCGCCCCCCGCGCCGGCGGGGCGGCCCGAGCCGCGGCGGTCCTCTCGGGCGCAGCGCCGGGCTACTGAGGGAAACCCCGGGCCCCGAGAAGGATTGCCGCGGTGGTGGCAGCGGACGTCGGGCGCGCCCCCGCCCGTGGAAGCTCCCCCGAAGGTGGCAGCGGGGGAGGCACCCAGGCGGGGCCATGCAGGTCGTTTCCCTCGCCCCAGGGTCAGGTACCTAGCGCTCCGCGCCTCGGCGGCGGTCCCCGGGTGTTCCCCTCGGCGTCGTCACACGTCCGTTGGGGGCCGAAAGGGCCCCGCCGGGGCCGGGCGGAGGTTTAAAGACTCGGGCGGCTCGGCACGGCCCCCCGCCGCGGCGGCGGCGGTGGCGGCGGCGGCGGCAGCGGGTGTTGCCGGGCCGGTGGCGCGCGGCGCCATCCGGGGGTGGGGAGCTACTCCCGCCGATCCCCCGCGATGGTATCCGTCGCGACCGGGCCGCGCTCTGTCCCGCTCTCGTTCGCCGGCGTCCCGCCGCGCGCCCGCGCGCGGGGGGGGGCACCCGTGCCGCGCCAGGGAGGGGCGCCCTGCCCCCCCCTCTCTGCGGCCCCGGTCTCGGCGGAGAGGCCGCGGCGCGCGATCCGGCCGCGGGGCCGACCCGCTCGCCTCTCGACACGGGGCGACGCCGGCAGAGGGCGCGTGCCCTCTGCCCTACCTCGGCTGCGGGGTTGCGGCCGCCGGGGCCCGCCACGCTCTCGCCTCTTGGCCGCCGCCGCGGCCTCGCGTGCGGCGCCGCGTCAGGCCGCGACCGTGCCTCTCTTCCCTCGACGGCCTTCTCCTCGAAGGCCCGCCGGCGAGTGCCGCCCACCGGCCATCGCTGTGTCTCGACCGCTCCTTCCTCCCGGGGGTGAGCGCTCGGCGGTCCCCCTCCGTCGTCACCGGAGGCCCGGCGAGTGCGGGTTGCGGACCCCCGTGCCGAGTGCGGCGGCGTCGCCGCTCGGACGAGTGTCCCCCCCGGGGGATGGTCTGCCGGAAGGCGCCCGCCGTCGCCGGCGGCCGTCCCGGCCCGGGCTCCGTCCGTCGCTTCCCCGTTGCCCTTCTCCGGCCGCGTGTGGGCCGAAGGTAGGCGTGCGGGGGCGGCCGCGGGGGCGCTTCCCCGTCCGGTCCCCGAGTGGAAACGAGGGGAGCGGGCGTAGCCCCCCGGCTCAGCCGCCGTACGCCTGCCGCTGGGCGCGAGCCCGCGGGAAGGGAGTTCCCGACGGTGCGAAGCGGCGGCGGTCCCGGGAGTGCGGCCCCGGCGGCGGTGGGTCTTGCCGACCGGCAGGCCTCCGGCGCTCGCGACGCCGGCTCGGGTCTCGGGGGCGGCCCCGCCTCCCGGGTTACCCCCCGGTTGCGCGTTCGGAGTGCGGCCCCCGCCGGACTTTCGCCCTTAGGGCGGTGGGAAGCGGTCCCGCGCAGGGGTTGCTCCGGTGGATCGGTAGTCGCCGCGCGGCGTCTCCGGGCGTTGTAAGGCCGCTGGGAAGAGAGCCCGGCCGCGCGGTTGGCGCGGCGGCGTTCCGCGAGTCCGCGGCCGTCGGTCAAGGCGAAGGTTGCGAGCGTGAGCGGGGGCCGGCGGTCGCGCCCCCGCGGCCGCGAAGGCGTGTTGTTCCCGTGAGCGAGGCCGGGCGGGCCGCCGTCCCTCGGCCGGTCCGTCGCGTTGCTTCTCCGTGCGGAGGTCGGGCCGAGCCCGGGCGCCTGGGCCGCCTCCGAAGAGACAAGGGCATGCCGAGGCGGCGTCTCCCCTTGCGGGGGGAG
>NW_026612834.1:12500-22500 GCF_029582105.1 Oenanthe melanoleuca | reverse complement strand
CCTGTTGCCCGCCGCTTACCTGGGTGCCTGCCGGGGTAGACCTGTTGCCCGCCGCTCGCTGGGATCCCTGCCGGGGTAGACCTGTTGCCCGCCGCTTACCTGGGTGCCTGCCGGGGTAGACCTGTTGCCCGCCGCTCGCCGGGATCCCTGCCGGGGTAGACCTGTTGCCCGCCGCTTACCTGGGTGCCTGCCGGGGTAGACCTGTTGCCCGCCGCTCGCTGGGATCCCTGCCGGGGTAGACCTGTTGCCCCTCGCTTGCCTGGGTGCCTGCCGGGGTAGACCTGTTGCCCGCCGCTCGCTGGGATCCCTGCCGGGGTAGACCTGTTGCCCGCCGCTTACCTGGGTGCCTGCCGGGGTAGACCTGTTGCCCGCCGCTCGCCGGGATCCCTGCCGGGGTAGACCTGTTGCCCGCCGCTTACCTGGGTGCCTGCCGGGGTAGACCTGTTGCCCGCCGCTCGCTGGGATCACTGCCGGGGTAGACCTGTTGCCCGCCGCTTACCTGGGTGCCTGCCGGGGTAGACCTGTTGCCCGCCGCTCGCCGGGATCCCTGCCGGGGTAGACCTGTTGCCCCTCGCTTACCTGGGTGCCTGCCGGGGTAGACCTGTTGCCCGCCGCTCGCTGGGATCCCTGCCGGGGTAGACCTGTTGCCCGCTCGCTTACCTGGGTGCCTGCCGGAGTAGACCTGTTGCCCGCCGCTCGCTGGGATCCCTGCCGGGGTAGACCTGTTGCCCGCCGCTTACCTGGGTGCCTGCCGGGGTAGACCTGTTGCCCGCCGCTCGCTGGGATCCCTGCCGGGGTAGACCTGTTGCCCGCCGCTTACCTGGGTGCCTGCCGGGGTAGACCTGTTGCCCGCCGCTCGCTGGGATCACTGCCGGGGTAGACCTGTTGCCCGCCGCTTACCTGGGTGCCTGCCGGGGTAGACCTGTTGCCCGCCGCTCGCTGGGATCCCTGCCGGGGTAGACCTGTTGCCCCTCGCTTGCCTGGGTGCCTGCCGGGGTAGACCTGTTGCCCGCCGCTCGCTGGGATCCCTGCCGGGGTAGACCTGTTGCCCGCCGCTTACCTGGGTGCCTGCCGGAGTAGACCTGTTGCCCGCCGCTCGCTGGGATCCCTGCCGGGGTAGACCTGTTGCCCGCCGCTTACCTGGGTGCCTGCCGGGGTAGACCTGTTGCCCGCCGCTCGCTGGGATCCCTGCCGGGGTAGACCTGTTGCCCGCCGCTTACCTGGGTGCCTGCCGGGGTAGACCTGTTGCCCGCCGCTCGCTTGGATCCCTGCCGGGGTAGACCTGTTGCCGCCTGCGCGTCTTCGTCTCTGGCGGCTATCGGCGGGGTAGACCTGCTGCCGTCCGCCCCCCTTCCCGCTGAGCGGCGGCGCCGCCTCTCGTCCGTCGGGCGAGCGGCCGCCGAGCCCCGGCCCGCCCGCCGAGCCCCCCTTCGGCAGGCGGCCTGCACGTCCCACAGCCCCCGTGCACACGCACCCCGCTCACACTCCTGCTGAGCCCTGCTCTTCCCCCTCCCCGAAAGCCGCCACGGCAAGGCGGCCGACTTCGGCTCCCGGCCTAAGCCGCCGGCCCTGCCGCCTCCGCAGCCCAGCGGCCACTGCCCCTGCCCCGGCCAGGCCCCGCCGGCTCCACTGACAGCCTGCCCGCAGCCCGCTTCCCCAGCCGCTCCGCGAGAGGAGCCGGCAGTGCTCTCGCGCCCCCTCCCTGTGCCCGAATACACGGCAGCCCGCCTCCCGGACTCACTTCCGCATCGCCCGCTCCCTCAGCCGCCCGCCGCGCTGCCGCCCTGCCCCAGGCTTGACCGGGGCCGGGGACGAGAGGGAAGAACCGCCAGCAGACCAAAAAAGCTCCGAGAGAGCTGAACAGAAAGTTTCATTGAGAAGGAACAGACCGCGCCAATCCTCCTGCCACCGCTCGCAGCCCGCCGCTGTCCCTGCTTCTGCAGCCGGCTCTCAGCCTGCTCGCCTGGGCAGGAGCCCCTTTCCTCTCCCTGCCGCCGCTGCCGCTGCCGCTGTGTGACTGGCCGTTGGGAACCTGGGCGGGAAAAGTTTGAAACTGGCGCCGGGGAGGCCGCTGGGTGGGGCGCCCCCAACCGGAAAGTGGGCGGGGGCGGGGAGCTCCCAAGTGTCAATGGCTGGGCGGGAAAGACAGGCGGGGTGGGGGGCAGGATCAGGGAAGGGGTGCGGGCACGAGAGAGGGTGGGGGGCTGTCTCTCTGTGTGTGTGTGTATGTGTGTGTGTGTGTGTGTGTGTGCCTCTCTGTGTCTCTGTCTGCGTCTGCGTCTCTGTCGCTGTGTTTGTCTCTCTGTGTGAATGCGGACGGAGGGCTGGTGGCTTTGTGTGTGTGTCTGTGTGTCTGTGTGTCTGTGTGTCTCTGTGTCTCTGTGTGTGTGTGTGTGTGTGTGTGTGTGTGTGGGAGGGAGGGAGGGAGGGGGGGCGTTTTGGGGAGGCCGTATGGACGGGTCAGAGTGTCAGCAGGAGGAGCACAGGGCACAGGCTGCCCGTCAGTTCGGCTGGGAGCACTCTGGGTGCAAAAATAAAAACAAATAAGATTTGCCGAGAATTTATTTTTTTCCTGAAAGTTTTCTGTTCCAAGCAAATAAAAGAGGCATTCATTCAAAAACAATAGGAAAAGAAAGGAAAAGTGAAGAAAAAGTAAAAGCAAAGAAAAAGGGGGGGGGGGGGGGGGGAATAAAGTGAAGTGAAGTACAGTAAAAAAAAAAAAACACAAAAAAAAAACAAAAAAACAAGAACAAGAACAAAATAAAGCGTTGTCGAAAATATTTCTTGGTCTTGAAATCTGGTTTGCCGGGAGAGACAGGGATGCTAGAAAGCCATCCGACCCCGAGGTGGTATGGGGCTGTGGGCTTCTCCCGGCTGCCGGATAGTACGAGGATGCCACGCCTATCCTGCATAGGGGCCGACCGGGGGGGGTCTGCCAGCCGCCCCCGGGGTTGGCGCTGCGAGGGCGGGCGGGCGGTCGCCGGGAGAACAGGTCTACCCCGCTCTGGGGCGGCTGGAGGAACACAGGTCGACCCGGGAGCGGCCGCTGAAAAGGGCCGGCGGTGGCCGGGCCTAGCCGGGAGCGGCAGGGGGAAAGCAGGTCTACCCCGCTCTGGGGCGGCCGGCGGAGGCCGGGTCTAGGCGGGATCGACCGCGGACACCAGGTCTACCCCGCTCCGGGGAGGCCGGAGGGCGCCGGGTCTAGGCGGGATCGGCCGCGGACACCAGGTCTACCCGGGTAGACCTGTTGGCTCCGGGGCTACCGGCGGACACCAGGTCTACCCGAGATCGGCCGCGGACACCAGGTCTACCCGGGTAGACCTGTTGGCTCCGGGAGGGCCGGCGGACAACAGGTCTACCCGGCATCGGCCGCGGACAGCAGGTCTACCCGGGTAGACCTGTTGGCTCCGGGACGGCAGGCGGACACCAGGTCTACCCGAGATCGGCCGCGGACACCAGGTCTACCCGGGTAGACCTGTTGGCTCCGGGAGGGCCGGCGGACAACAGGTCTACCCGGCATCGGCCGCGGACAGCAGGTCTACCCGGGTAGACCTGTTGGCTCCGGGGCTACCGGCGGACACCAGGTCTACCCGAGATCGGCCGCGGACACCAGGTCTACCCGGGTAGACCTGTTGGCTCCGGGAGGGCCGGCGGACACCAGGTCTACCCGGGATCGGCCGCGGACACCAGGTCTACCCGGGTAGACCTGATGACTACCGGACGGCCGGCGGACAACAGGTCTACCCGGGTAGACCTGTTGCCTCCGGGACGGCCGGCGGACACCAGGTCTACCCGGGTAGACCTGTTGCCTCCGGGACGGCCGGCGGACACCAGGTCTACCTGGGTAGACCTGTTGGCTCCGGGAGGGCCGGCGGACACCAGGTCTACCCGGGTAGACCTGTTGCCTCCGGGAGGGCCGGCGGACAACAGGTCTACCCGGGTAGACCTGTTGCCTCCGGGACGGCCGGCGGACACCAGGTCTACCTGGGTAGACCTGTTGGCTCCGGGAGGGCCGGCGGACAACAGGTCTACCCGGCATCGGCCGCGGACAGCAGGTCTACCCGGGTAGACCTGTTGGCTCCGGGGCTACCGCCGGACACCAGGTCTACCCGAGATCGGCCGCGGACACCAGGTCTACCCGGGTAGACCTGTTGGCTCCGGGAGGGCCGGCGGACACCAGGTCTACCCGGGATCGGCCGAGGACACCAGGTCTACCCGGGTAGACCTGATGACTACCGGACGGCCGGCGGACAACAGGTCTACCCGGGTAGACCTGTTGGCTCCGGGGCTACCGGCGGACACCAGGTCTACCCGGCATCGGCCGCGGACACCAGGTCTACCCGGGTAGACCTGTTGGCTCCGGGACGGCAGGCGGACACCAGGTCTACCCGGGTAGACCTGTTGGCTCCGGGAGGGCCGGCGGACACCAGGTCTACCCGGGATCGGCCGCGGACACCAGGTCTACCCGGGTAGACCTGTTGGCTCCGGGGCTACCGGCGGACACCAGGTCTACCCGAGATCGGCCGCGGACACCAGGTCTACCCGGGTAGACCTGTTGCCGCCGGGAGGGCCGGCGGACAACGGGTCGACCCGGGAGCGGCCGGTGACAACGGCCGGCGGTGGCCGTGTCTAGCCGGGAGCGGCTGGGGGAAAGCAGGTCTACCCCGCTCCGGGGCGGCCGGCGGAGGCCGGGTCTAGCCGGGAGCGGCTGGGGGAAAGCAGGTCTACCCCGCTCCGGGGCGGCCGGCGGAGGCCGGGTCTAGCCGGGAGCGGCTGGGGGAAAGCAGGTCTACCCCGCTCCGGGGCGGCCGGCGGAGGCCGGGTCTAGCCGGGAGCGGCTGGGGGAAAGCAGGTCTACCCCGCTCCGGGGCGGCCGGCGGAGGCCGGGTCTAGCCGGGAGCGGCTGGGGGAAAGCAGGTCTACCCCGCTCTGGGGAGGCCGGAGGGCGCCGGGTCTAGGCGGGATCGGCCGCGGACACCAGGTCTACCCGGGTAGACCTGTTGGCTCCGGGAGGGCCGGCGGACACCAGGTCTACCCGAGTTCGGCCGCGGACACCAGGTCTACCCGGGTAGACCTGTTGGCTCCGGGAGGGCCGGCGGACACCAGGTCTACCCGAGATCGGCCGCGGACACCAGGTCTACCCGGGTAGACCTGTTTGCTCCGGGAGGGCCGGCGGACACCAGGTCTACCCGGGTAGACCTGTTGCCTCCGGGAGGGCCGGCGGACACCAGGTCTACCCGGGTAGACCTGTTGCCTCCGGGACGGCCGGCGGACACCAGGTCTACCCGAGATCGGCCGCGGACACCAGGTCTACCCGGGTAGACCTGTTGGCTCCGGGACGGCCGGCGGACACCAGGTCTACCCGGGTAGACCTCTTGCCTCCGGGACGGCCGGCGGACACCAGGTCTACCCGGGTAGACCTGTTTCCTCCGGGACGCCCGGCGGACACCAGGTCTACCCGGGATCGTCCGCGGACACCAGGTCTACCCGGGTAGACCTGTTGGCTCCGGGAGGGCCGGCGGACAACAGGTCTACCCGAGATCGTCCGCGGATACCAGGTCTACCCGGCTCCGGGACGGCCGGGGGACACCAGGTCTACCCGGGATCGGCCGCGGACACCAGGTCTACCCGGGTAGACCTGTTGGCTCCGGGAGGGCCGGCGGACAACAGGTCTACCCGGGATAGGCCGCGGTCACCAGGTCTACCCGGGTAGACCTGTTGACTCCGCGACGGCCGGCGGACAACAGGTCTACCCGGCATCGTCCGCGGACACCAGGTCTACCCGGGTAGACCTGATGACTACCGGACGGCCGGCGGACACCAGGTCTACCCGAGATCGTCCGCGGACACCAGGTCTACCCGGCTCCAGGACGGCCGGGGGACACCAGGTCTACCCGGCATCGGCCGCGGACACCAGGTCTACCCGGCTCCGGGACGGCCGGGGGCACCAGGTCTACCCGGGTAGACCTGTTGGCTCCGGGAGGGCCGGCGGACAACATGTCAACCCGGGTTCGGCCGCGGACACCAGGTCTACCCGGCTCCGGGACGGCCGGGGCCACCAGGTCTACCCGGGTAGACCTGTTGGCTCCGGGAGGGCCGGCGGACAACAGGTCAACCCGGGTTCGGCCGCGGACACCAGGTCTACCCGGCTCCGGGACGGCCGGGGCCACCAGGTCTACCCGGGTAGACCTGTTGGCTCCGGGAGGGCCGGCGGACAACAGGTCTACCCGGGATCGGCCGCGGACACCAGGTCTACCCGGCTCCGGGACGGCCGGGGGCACCAGGTCTACCCGGGTAGACCTGTTGGCTCCGGGAGGGCCGGCGGACAACAGGTCTACCCGGGATCGGCCGCGGACACCAGGTCTACCCGGCTCCGGGACGGCCGGGGGTCACCAGGTCTACCCGGCATCGGCCGCGGACACCAGGTCTAACCGGGTAGACCTGTTGGCTCCGGGAGGGCCGGCGGACAACAGGTCTACCCGGGATCGGCCGCGGACACCAGGTCTACCCGGGTACGGCAGGGGCCTCCGGGACGGCCGGCGGCCACCAGGTCTACCCGGGTAGACCTGTTGGCTCCGGGAGGGCCGGCGGACAACAGGTCTACCCGGGATCGGCCGCGGACACCAGGTCTACCCGGGATCGGCCGGGGCCACCAGGTCTACCCGGCTCCGGGAGGGCCGGCGGACAACAGGTCTACCCGGGATCGGCCGCGGACACCAGGTCTACCCGGCTCCGGGACGGCCGGGGCCACCAGGTCTACCCGGGTAGACCTGTTGGCTCCGGGAGGGCCGGCGGACAACAGGTCTACCCGGGATCGGCCGCGGACACCAGGTCTACCCGGCTCCGGGACGGCCGGGTGCACCAGGTCTACCCGGGTAGACCTGTTGGCTCCGGGAGGGCCGGCGGACAACAGGTCTACCCGGCATCGGCCGCGGACACCAGGTCTACCCGGCTCCGGGACGGCCGGGGCCACCAGGTCTACCCGGGTAGACCTGTTGGCTCCGGGAGGGCCGGCGGACAACAGGTCTACCCTGGATCGGCCGCGGACACCAGGTCTACCCGGCTCCGGGACGGCCGGGGCCACCAGGTCTACCCGGGTAGACCTGTTGGCTCCGGGAGGGCCGGCGGACAACAGGTCTACCCGGGATCGGCCGCGGACACCAGGTCTACCCGGCTCCGGGACGGCCGGGGCCACCAGGTCTACCCGGGTAGACCTGTTGGCTCCGGGAGGGCCGGCGGACAACAGGTCTACCCGGGATCGGCCGCGGACACCAGGTCTACCCGGCTCCGGGACGGCCGGGGGACACCAGGTCTACCCGGCATCGGCCGCGGACACCAGGTCTACCCGGGTAGACCTGTTGGCTCCGGGAGGGCCGGCGGACAACAGGTCTACCCGGGATCGGGCGCGGACACCAGGTCTACCCTGCTCCGGGACGGCCGGGGGCACCAGGTCTACCCGGGTAGACCTGTTGGCTCCGGGAGGGCCGGCGGACAACAGGTCTACCCGGGATCGGCCGCGGACACCAGGTCTACCCGGCTCCGGGACGGCCGGGGCCACCAGGTCTACCCGGGTAGACCTGTTGGCTCCGGGAGGGCCGGCGGACAACAGGTCTACCCGGGATCGGCCGCGGACACCAGGTCTACCCGGCTCCGGGACGGCCGGGGCCACCAGGTCTACCCGGGTAGACCTGTTGGCTCCGGGAGGGCCGGCGGACAACAGGTCTACCCGGGATCGGCCGCGGACACCAGGTCTACCCGGGTAGACCTGTTGGCTCCGGGAGGGCCGGCGGACAACAGGTCTACCCGGGTAGACCTGTTGTCTCTGTCGGCCTGGAAGTGCTCCAAGGGGTCGCTGTTTTCGGCTGCCTCCAGTTGCCTCATCGTAGGAGGCGGCGTGCTTCGCCGCGCCCCCTCGGTCAGGGACGCTACGTTCTATTGGGCGCGTCCGCGGCCTGGGGCCCTTTTCTCCGTATTATGGGAGCGAGTTACGGGTCGCATCCCCGCAGGCTTGGCCCGTGCCTGTGTCCGAGGCGGAGGTGGGCGGCCGCGTGTGTCGTCCCGAGGGCATCCGAAAGTTACCGCCGACGTTAGCCGAAGCCGCGCGGCTTTGTTCCCGTACTACCCAGTGTGCTGGGACAGATTTTGAGCCGAGCTCCGATGTGAGCTGCTCCCCGGCCCAGGCGAGGTGAGGCGGGGAAGAGAGCGAGAAGCCCCGCGAGCGTGTCCCGCTCCGACCGGGCTGCTGCCGGTTTCGTGAAGGGAGGAGCGGGCACCCGCTCGCTCCTCCGGCGATGGTGGTGAGCGAGGCGGCGGCGCCTCGTGCCTTTTCGGGAAGGGGGGAAGCGGGCGGCCGCTCCTCCGGCGATGGTGGCGAGCGAGGCGGCGGCGCCTCGTGCCTTTTCGGGAAAGGGGGGAAGCGGGCGGCCGCTCCTCCGGCGATGGTGGCGAGCGAGGCGGCGGCGCCTCGTGCCTTTTCGGGAAGGGGGGGAAGCGGGCGGCCGCTCCTCCGGCGATGGTGGCGAGCGAGGCGGCGGCGCCTCGTGCCTTTTCGGGAAGGGGGGAAGCGGGCGGCCGCTCCTCCGGCGATGGTGGCGAGCGAGGCGGCGGCGCCTCGTGCCTTTTCGGGAAGGGGGGAAGCGGGCGGCCGCTCCTCCGGCGATGGTGGCGGGCGAAGGGGCGGCGCCCTCGTGCCTTTTCGGGAAGGGGGGAAGCGGGCGGCCGCTCCTCCGGCGATGGTGGCGAGCGAGGCGGCGGCGCCTCGTGCCTTTTCGGGAAGGGGGGAAGCGGGCGGCCGCTCCTCCGGCGATGGTGGCGGGCGAAGGGGCGGCGCCCTCGTGCCTTTTCGGGAAGGGGGGAAGCGGGCGGCCGCTCCTCCGGCGATGGTGGCGGGCGAGGCGGCGGCGCCTCGTGCCCTTTCGGGAAGGGGGGAAGCGGGCGGACGCTCCTCCGGCGATGGTGGCGGGCGAGGCGGCGGCGCCTCGTCCCTTTATCCTCCCGGCCTTAAGCCGGGGCCGGCCCGCTCGGCGGCGGCGGGTGCGGCATGTTTTTGGCTGCCGGCGTGGTGCGCGGTTGCCGGCAGCCGGGGCTGGACGCGGCCGGGGTTGTGCTGAGCCTGCCGAGTTTCCCCGGCCCCTTCCCCGAGAGCCCCGAGGATGGCTCGCTCGGTTTGCCGAGGTGGCTGCGCCTCGTTCCCCGCTCCCGACCTGTTTTGCCAGAGAGAGTGTGCCCGCGTTGCGGAAGGGCTTGCCCGGGGGAACGTTGCAGTTGGGGTCGCGCGGCCTCGCCTCGGCTTCGCCGGCTTGCCTTGAGGGGCTCGGTGACGGGAGTCGCCCCGTGGAGTTGCGGGCCGGGGTTGGCGGCACCCCGGCCCCCCGCCGCGTTGTTGAAGGCATCCCTCCCCCTTCCTCGGCCCTAAGCCGGGGACCCGCCTAGCGGGCTGAATTTTTCAGGGGCGGCGGCCCGGCCGCGGTGGCTGTGACCGCGCCCCTAGCAGCGGGCCAAAACCCGAGAGAGTCCCCCCGGCGATGTTGCGGGCGAGGCGGCGGCGCCTCGCCCCATCTCGGTCCTTGGCTGGTGCGACCGAGCCACCGTGCCCGGGCGGCCTGCGGTGTCCGGCCTGCCCCGGCTTGCCGGTTGAGGGGGCTGGGTTTACAGACGGCTCTGCTTTTCCAGGCAGGTGTGGCGGAGTGTGGGGGCTGCCCGCCCGGCCTTTTCCTTTTTTTTCTCACGCGGCCTTAAGCCGCGGCACCGAGAAGCGTGCTGACGACGAAGGGTCGCGGGCCACGAAAAGCGAAAGGTGGTGAAGGCAGGAGGCGGCGAGAGAGAGGAGAGATGCCTGCCGGTGATGGATGCGGTTTCAGGGGGGGGGAGTGAGTTTCACGTCTCGCCCCGACCTGTGGCCCGCGACCATCCCCGTGGCCCGTGACCCCCGTGGCTAGCACGGGTCGTGCGACGCGTAGCGTGCTTTTTCTTTTTGACCTTTTTTCTGTTGTCCCAGGAA
>NW_026612834.1:5000-7500 GCF_029582105.1 Oenanthe melanoleuca | reverse complement strand
AGTGCGGCGGCGTCGCCGCTCGGACGAGTGTCCCCCCCGGGGGATGGTCTGCCGGAAGGCGCCCGCCGTCGCCGGCGGCCGTCCCGGCCCGGGCTCCGTCCGTCGCTTCCCCGTTGCCCTTCTCCGGCCGCGTGTGGGCCGAAGGTAGGCGTGCGGGGGCGGCCGCGGGGGCGCTTCCCCGTCCGGTCCCCGAGTGGAAACGAGGGGAGCGGGCGTAGCCCCCCGGCTCAGCCGCCGTACGCCTGCCGCTGGGCGCGAGCCCGCGGGAAGGGAGTTCCCGACGGTGCGAAGCGGCGGCGGTCCCGGGAGTGCGGCCCCGGCGGCGGTGGGTCTTGCCGACCGGCAGGCCTCCGGCGCTCGCGACGCCGGCTCGGGTCTCGGGGGCGGCCCCGCCTCCCGGGTTACCCCCCGGTTGCGCGTTCGGAGTGCGGCCCCCGCCGGACTTTCGCCCTTAGGGCGGTGGGAAGCGGTCCCGCGCAGGGGTTGCTCCGGTGGATCGGTAGTCGCCGCGCGGCGTCTCCGGGCGTTGTAAGGCCGCTGGGAAGAGAGCCCGGCCGCGCGGTTGGCGCGGCGGCGTTCCGCGAGTCCGCGGCCGTCGGTCAAGGCGAAGGTTGCGAGCGTGAGCGGGGGCCGGCGGTCGCGCCCCCGCGGCCGCGAAGGCGTGTTGTTCCCGTGAGCGAGGCCGGGCGGGCCGCCGTCCCTCGGCCGGTCCGTCGCGTTGCTTCTCCGTGCGGAGGTCGGGCCGAGCCCGGGCGCCTGGGCCGCCTCCGAAGAGACAAGGGCATGCCGAGGCGGCGTCTCCCCTTGCGGGGGGAGGCGGTCGGGGGCGCGGGCCCCCCCGCCTTTTTGCCGAGCTTCGGAGCGAAACGTGGGGTTTTCGCTTTTTTCCCCTCCTCCGTTTGTCGTTGTGCTCGTACGGTCGAGGCGGGGCGCGTGGGGCGCGCGTCCTTGCCAAAACGAAGGGGGCCGCTCCGCGCGAGCGGTCCCGGCCCCTCCGCGCGTGCGGGGTCGGTGCCGAAAGCCAGACAACTCTTAGCGGTGGATCACTCGGCTCGTGCGTCGATGAAGAACGCAGCTAGCTGCGAGAATTAATGTGAATTGCAGGACACATTGATCATCGACACTTCGAACGCACTTGCGGCCCCGGGTTCCTCCCGGGGCTACGCCTGTCTGAGCGTCGCGTGACGATCAATCGCCGCCCGGGGGCCGCCCCGGCGGCGCGGCTGGGGTCGCCTCGCAGGTCCGTTGCCCGCGGTAGGCGGCGGCGGCGGCGGCGGCGGCGTCGGCGTCGTCCCGGCCGGTGCCCGGAGGGAAGGCGGTGTCCGGGGGTTCGGCGAGGGAAGCGTTTCCCTCGGCGGCCTCGGCCCTCTTTCCCTGCGGCCCGGCGGGGCTTCGTCGTCGTCGCGGTCGTCGTCGCCGCCGCTTCCGCGCAGGGCCTTCGTCCCCCTAAATGCAGACTCGGGGAGCGCTCCGTAGCTCCCCGCTCCCGGAACGAGCCGCTGGGGCGGAGCTCGTCCTTGCCGGGGCCGTGCCGCGCGGTGCGGCGGCGGCGGCCGGGGCGAGAGCGAGAGAGAAGACGGCGTCTCCAAGACGCCGCCGTGGTCCGAGAGAGGGCGAAAGGGGAGGCGAGGCGCGGGCCTCGCCCCCGGGCTCCACCCCCGTGCGGGCGGCTGTCTGCGGGTGGGTACCGCGGGGGTACCGTGCCGTGTGCTGCCGCGCGCACGCGAGGCGCGAGCGCCGGGGACGGGGGTCGTAACCCGCTCCTCCTTCCCCGAGTCCTCTGTGGCGGTCCCCGGCGCGTCGGCGAGCCCGTCGCCTTTCTCTCTCCGTCTCTCCGCCGAGGCCGCCGCGAAGCCGCACGGCCGGCCGGGTCCCTCGTCAGGGCCGTCTCTGCCGCGCTCCTCTTCGGTTCTCGTCTCCGGGATGGGAGTCTCCGTCTCCGTCGTCTCTGTCTCTCTCTCTCTCTCTCTCGCTCTCTCTCCCGCTCGCTCTCTCTCTCGCTCTCCGTCCTCTCCTGGCGCCGCGGGGCGCGAGGGGTTGGCCGGGAGGGAGAGGGGAGTTGTAGGGGGGAAAAGAGGAGGAGAGGAGGGGAGGAAAAAGGGGACGCGGAGCGAAAGCCGGCCGTCGCGGCCGCCCGCCGGCCGGCGCGCGCCTCCCTCGAGGGGAGCGGCGCGCCGGTTAGGGCGGTGCGGCGGCCAATGCTCTGGGCTTGCGACCTCAGATCAGACGTGGCGACCCGCTGAATTTAAGCATATTAGTCAGCGGAGGAAAAGAAACTAACGAGGATTCCCTCAGTAACGGCGAGCGAAGAGGGAAAAGCCCAGCGCCGAATCCCCGCCCCGCGGTGGGGCGCGGGACATGTGGCGTACAGAAGCCCCAATCCCCGGCGGCGCTCTCGGGGGACCCAAGTCCTTGTGATCGAGGCCGCAGCCCGCGGACGGTGTGAGGCCGGTAGCGGCCCCCCGGCGCGCCGGGCCCGGGGCTTCTTGGAGTCGGGTTG
>NW_026612833.1:0-32975 GCF_029582105.1 Oenanthe melanoleuca | reverse complement strand
TAAACTAAGCACATATTCAGGCCCTGTAAACTAAATACACACAGGAGCCTGCCCATGTAAGCACATATTCAGGCCCTGTAAACTAAGCACATATTCAGGCCCTGTAAACTAAGCACATATTCAGGCCCTGTAAACTAAATACACACAGGAGCCTTCCCATGTAAGCACATATTCAGGCCCTGTAAACTAAGCACATATTCAGGCCCTGTAAACTAAATACACACAGGAGCCTGCCCATGTAAGCACATATTCAGGCCCTGTAAACTAAGCACATATTCAGGCCCTGTAAACTAAATACACACAGGAGCCTGCCCATGTAAGCACATATTCAGGCCCTGTAAACTAAGCACGTATTCAGGCCCTGTAAACTAAGCACATATTCAGGCCCTGTAAACTAAATACACACAGGAGCCTGCCCATGTAAGCACATATTCAGGCCCTGTAAACTAAGCACATATTCAGGCCCTGTAAACTAAATACACACAGGATCCTGCCCATATAAGCACATATTCAGGCCCTGTAAACTAAGCACATATTCAGGCCCTGTAAACTAAATACACACAGGATCCTGCCCATGTAAGCACATCTTCAGGCCCTGTAAACTAAGCACATATTCAGGCCCTGTAAACTAAATACACACAGGAGCCTGCCCATGTAAGCACATATTCAGGCCCTGTAAACTAAGCACATATTCAGGCCCTGTAAACTAAATACACACGGGAGCCTGCCCATGTAAGCACATATTCAGGCCCTGTAAACTAAGCACATATTCAGGCCCTGTAAACTAAGCAAATATTCAGGCCCTGTAAACTAAGCACATATTCAGGCCCTGTAAACTAAATACACAC
Organism: Oenanthe melanoleuca; assembly: GCF_029582105.1. Lineage (NCBI taxonomy): Eukaryota > Metazoa > Chordata > Aves > Passeriformes > Muscicapidae > Oenanthe > Oenanthe melanoleuca. The sequence goes on along the minus strand of NW_026612833.1, from coordinate 32,127 downwards.
AGGAGCCTGCCCATGTAAGCACATATCCAGGCCCTGTAAACTAAGCACATATTCAGGCCCGGTAAACTAAATACACACAGGAGCCTGCCCATGTAAGCACATATCCAGGCCCTGTAAACTAAATACACACACAGGAGCCTGCCCATGTAAGCACATATTCAGGCCCTGTAAACTAAGCACATATTCAGGCCCTGTAAACTAAATACACACAGGAGCCTGCCCATGTAAGCACATATTTAGGCCCTGTAAACTAAGCAGATATTCAGACCCTGTAAACTAAGCACATATTCAGGGGTTGTAAGCTAAGCACATATTCAGACCCTGTAAACTAAGCACATATTCAGGCCCTGTAAACTAAGCACATATTCAGGCCCTGTAAACTAAATACACACAGGAGCCTGCCCATGTAAGCACATATTCAGGCCCTGTAAACTAAGCACATATTCAGGCCCTGTAAACTAAGCACATATTCAGGCCCTGTAAACTAAATACACACAGGAGCCTGCCCATGTAAGCACATATTCAGGCCCTGTAAACTAAGCACATATTCAGGCCCTGTAAACTAAATACACACAGGAGCCTGCCCATGTAAGCATATATTCAGGCCCTGTAAACTAAGCACATATTCAGGCCCGGTAAACTAAGCATATATTCAGGCCCTGTAAACTAAATACACACAGGAGCCTGCACATGTAAGCACATATTCAGGCCCTGTAAACTAAGCACATATTCAGGCCCTGTAAACTAAATACACACAGGAGCCTGCCCATGTAAGCACATATTCAGGCCCTGTAAACTAAATACACACAGGAGCCTGCCCATGTAAGCACATATTCAGGCCCTGTAAACTAAGCACATATTCAGGCCCTGTAAACTAAGCACATATTCAGGCCCTGTAAACTAAATACACACAGGAGCCTGCCCATGTAAGCACATATTCAGGCCCTGTAAACTAAGCACATATTCAGGCCCTGTAAACTAAGCACATATTCAGGCCCTGTAAACTAAATACACACAGGAGCCTGCCCATGTAAGCACATATCCAGGCCCTGTAAACTAAGCACATATTCAGGCCCTGTAAACTAAGCACATATTCAGGCCCTGTAAACTAAATACACACAGGAGCCTGCCCATGTAAGCACATATTCGGACCCTGTAAACTAAATACACACAGGAGCCTGCCCATGTAAGCACATATTCGGACCCTGTAAACTAAATACACACAGGAGCCTGCCCATGTAAGCACATATTCAGGCCCTGTAAACTAAGCACATATTCAGGCCCTGTAAACTAAATACACACAGGAGCCTGCCCATGTAAGCACATATTCAGGCCCTGTAAACTAAGCACATATTCAGGCCCTGTAAACTAAGCACATATTCAGGCCCTGTAAACTAAATACACACAGGAGCCTGCCCATGTAAGCACATATTCAGGCCCTGTAAACTAAATACACACAGGAGCCTGCCCATGTAAGCACATATTCAGGCCCTGTAAACTAAGCACATATTCAGGCCCTGTAAACTAAGCACATATTCAGGCCCTGTAAACTAAATACACACAGGAGCCTGCCCATGTAAGCACATATTCAGGCCCTGTAAACTAAATACACACAGGAGCCTGCCCATGTAAGCACATATTCAGGCCCTGTAAACTAAATACACACAGGAGCCTGCGTATGTAAGCACATATTCAGGCCCTGTAAACTAAATACACACAGGAGCCTGCGTATGTAAGAACATATTCAGGCCCTGTAAACTAAGCACATATCCAGGCCCTGTAAACTAAATACACACAGGAGCCTGCGTATGTAAGCACATATTCAGGCCCTGTAAACTAAGCACATATCCAGGCCCTGTAAACTAAATACACACAGGAGCCTGCCCATGTAAGCACATATTCAGGCCCTGTAAACTAAGCACATATTCAGGCCCTGTAAACTAAGCACATATTCAGGCCCTGTAAACTAAATACACACAGGAGCCTGCCCATGTAAGCACATATTCAGGCCCTGTAAACTAAGCACATATTCAGGCCCTGTAAACTAAATACACACAGGAGCCTGCCCATGTAAGCACATATTCAGGCCCTGTAAACTAAGCACATATTCAGGCCCTGTAAACTAAGCACATATTCAGGCCCTGTAAACTAAATACACACAGGAGCCTTCCCATGTAAGCACATATTCAGGCCCTGTAAACTAAGCACATATTCAGGCCCTGTAAACTAAATACACACAGGAGCCTGCCCATGTAAGCACATATTCAGGCCCTGTAAACTAAGCACATATTCAGGCCCTGTAAACTAAATACACACAGGAGCCTGCCCATGTAAGCACATATTCAGGCCCTGTAAACTAAGCACGTATTCAGGCCCTGTAAACTAAGCACATATTCAGGCCCTGTAAACTAAATACACACAGGAGCCTGCCCATGTAAGCACATATTCAGGCCCTGTAAACTAAGCACATATTCAGGCCCTGTAAACTAAATACACACAGGATCCTGCCCATATAAGCACATATTCAGGCCCTGTAAACTAAGCACATATTCAGGCCCTGTAAACTAAATACACACAGGATCCTGCCCATGTAAGCACATCTTCAGGCCCTGTAAACTAAGCACATATTCAGGCCCTGTAAACTAAATACACACAGGAGCCTGCCCATGTAAGCACATATTCAGGCCCTGTAAACTAAGCACATATTCAGGCCCTGTAAACTAAATACACACGGGAGCCTGCCCATGTAAGCACATATTCAGGCCCTGTAAACTAAGCACATATTCAGGCCCTGTAAACTAAGCAAATATTCAGGCCCTGTAAACTAAGCACATATTCAGGCCCTGTAAACTAAATACACACAGGAGCCTGCCCATGTAAGCACATATCCAGGCCCTGTAAACTAAGCACATATTCAGGCCCGGTAAACTAAATACACACAGGAGCCTGCCCATGTAAGCACATATCCAGGCCCTGTAAACTAAATACACACAGGAGCCTGCCCATGTAAGCACATATTCAGGCCCTGTAAACTAAGCACATATTCAGGCCCTGTAAACTAAATACACACAGGAGCCTGCCCATGTAAGCACATATTTAGGCCCTGTAAACTAAGCAGATATTCAGACCCTGTAAACTAAGCACATATTCAGGGGTTGTAAGCTAAGCACATATTCAGACCCTGTAAACTAAGCACATATTCAGGCCCTGTAAACTAAGCACATATTCAGGCCCTGTAAACTAAGCACATATTCAGGCCCTGTAAACTAAATACACACAGGAGCCTGCCCATGTAAGCACATATTCAGGCCCTGTAAACTAAGCACATATTCAGGCCCTGTAAACTAAGCACATATTCAGGCCCTGTAAACTAAATACACACAGGAGCCTGCCCATGTAAGCACATATTCAGGCCCTGTAAACTAAGCACATATTCAGGCCCTGTAAACTAAATACACACAGGAGCCTGCCCATGTAAGCATATATTCAGGCCCTGTAAACTAAGCACATATTCAGGCCCGGTAAACTAAGCATATATTCAGGCCCTGTAAACTAAATACACACAGGAGCCTGCACATGTAAGCACATATTCAGGCCCTGTAAACTAAGCACATATTCAGGCCCTGTAAACTAAATACACACAGGAGCCTGCCCATGTAAGCACATATTCAGGCCCTGTAAACTAAATACACACAGGAGCCTGCCCATGTAAGCACATATTCAGGCCCTGTAAACTAAGCACATATTCAGGCCCTGTAAACTAAGCACATATTCAGGCCCTGTAAACTAAATACACACAGGAGCCTGCCCATGTAAGCACATATTCAGGCCCTGTAAACTAAGCACATATTCAGGCCCTGTAAACTAAGCACATATTCAGGCCCTGTAAACTAAGCACATATTCAGGCCCTGTAAACTAAATACACACAGGAGCCTGCCCATGTAAGCACATATCCAGGCCCTGTAAACTAAGCACATATTCAGGCCCTGTAAACTAAGCACATATTCAGGCCCTGTAAACTAAATACACACAGGAGCCTGCCCATGTAAGCACATATTCGGACCCTGTAAACTAAATACACACAGGAGCCTGCCCATGTAAGCACATATTCGGACCCTGTAAACTAAATACACCACACAGGAGCCTGCCCATGTAAGCACATATTCAGGCCCTGTAAACTAAGCACATATTCAGGCCCTGTAAACTAAATACACACAGGAGCCTGCCCATGTAAGCACATATTCAGGCCCTGTAAACTAAGCACATATTCAGGCCCTGTAAACTAAGCACATATTCAGGCCCTGTAAACTAAATACACACAGGAGCCTGCCCATGTAAGCACATATTCAGGCCCTGTAAACTAAATACACACAGGAGCCTGCCCATGTAAGCACATATTCAGGCCCTGTAAACTAAGCACATATTCAGGCCCTGTAAACTAAGCACATATTCAGGCCCTGTAAACTAAATACACACAGGAGCCTGCCCATGTAAGCACATATTCAGGCCCTGTAAACTAAGCACATATTCAGGCCCTGTAAACTAAATACACACAGGAGCCTGCCCATGTAAGCACATATTCAGGCCCTGTAAACTAAGCACATATTCAGGCCCTGTAAACTAAATACACACAGGAGCCTGCCCATGTAAGCACATATTCAGACCCTGTAAACTAAATACACACAGGAGCCTGCCCATGGAAGCACATATTCAGACCCTGTAAACTAAATACACACAGGAGCCTGCCCATGTAAGCACATACTCGGACCCTGTAAACTAAATACACACAGGAGCCTGCCCATGTAAGCACATATTCAGGCCCTGTAAACTAAGCACATATTCAGGCCCTGTAAACTAAATACACACAGGAGCCTGCCCATGTAAGCACATATTCGGGCCCTGTAAACTAAGCACATAATCAGGCCCTGTAAACTAAGCACATATTCAGGCCCTGTAAACTAAATACACACAGGAGCCTGCCCATGTAAGCACATATTCAGGCCCTGTAAACTAAGCACATATTCAGGCCCTGTAAACTAAATACACACAGGAGCCTGCCCATGTAAGCACATATTCAGGCCCTGTAAACTAAGCACATATTCAGGCCCTGTAAACTAAATACACACAGGAGCCTGCCCATGTAAGCACATATTCAGGCCCTGTAAACTAAATACACACAGGAGCCTGCCCATGTAAGCACATATTCAGGCCCTGTAAACTAAGCACATATTCAGACCCTCTCCAAGTTAGCACACATAGAAGCCCTGTCAAATTAAGCACACACGCAGGCCCTGAGAACTCAGCACACACGCAGGCCCTGAGAACTCAGCACACACAGGAGCCAGCCCAGGTAAGCACATATTCAGGCCCTGTAAACTAAGCACATATTCAGGCCTCGTAAACTAAGCACATATTCAGGCCTCGTAAACTAAGTACATATTCAGGCCTCGTAAACTAAGCACATATTCAGGCCCTGTAAACTAAATACACATAGGAGCCTGCCCATGTAAGCACATATTCAGACCCTGTAAACTATGCACATATTCAGACCCTCTCCAAGTTAGCACACATAGAAGCCCTGTCAAATTAAGCACATATACCGGCCCTGTAAACTAAGCACACACTCAGGCCCTGAGACCTAAGCACAAACTCAGGCCCTGAGAACTAAGCACACACTCAGGCCCTGAGAACTAAGCACACATAGGAGCCTGCCCCAGTAAGCACATACTCAGGCCCTGAAAACTAAGCACACATAGGAGGCTGCCCAAGTAAGCACACACTCAGGCCCTGTAAACTAAGCACACACTCAGGCCCTGTAAACTAAGCACACACTCAGGCCCTGTAAACGTAAGCACACATAGGAGCCCTGTCAAATTAAGCACATATTCAGGCCCTGTAAACTAAGCACACATAGGAGCCTGCCAAATTAAGCACATATTCAGGCCCTTTAAACTAAGCATATATTCAGGCCCTGAAAACTAAGCACACATAGGAGCCTGCCTAAATAAGCACATAATCAGGCCCTGCAAACTAAGCATATATTCAGCCCCTGTAAAATATGCACACATAGGAGCCTGCCCAAGTAAGCACATATTCATGCCCTGTAAACTATGCCCATACAAGTCCTGCCCAAGTTAGCACACATAGGAGCCTGCCCAAGTAAGCACATATTCAGGCCCTGTAAACTAAGCACATATTGAGGCCCTATAAACTAAGCACGTATTCAGGCCCTCTCCAAGTTAGCACACATAGGAGCCTTGTCAAATTAAGCACATATTCAGGCCCTGTAAACTAAGCACACATAAGAGCCTGCCTAAATAAGCACACACTCAGGCCCTGTAAACTAAGCTCACACTCAGGCCCTGTAAATTATGCACACACTCAGGCCTTGTAAATTAAGCACACACTCAGGCCCTGTAAACTAAGCACACACTCAGGCCCTGTAAACTAAGCACACACTCAGGCCCTGTAAACTAAGCACACACAGGAGCCTGCCCAAGTAACCACATACTCAGGCCCTGGGAACTAAGCACACACTCAGGCCCTGAGAACTAAGCACACACTCAGGCCCTGAGAACTAAGCACACACTCAGGCCCTGAGAACTAAGCACACATAGGAGCCTGCCCAAGTAAGCACATACTCAGGCCCTGAAAACTAAGCACACATAGGAGCCTGCCCAAGTAAGCACATATTCAGGCCCTGAAAACTAAGCACATACTCAGGCCCTGAAAACTAGGCACGCATAGGAGCCTGCCCAGGTAAGCACACATAGAAGCCCTGTCAATGAAAAAACACATAGGAGCTCTCTCAAATTAGGCACATATTCAGGCCCTGTAAAGTAAACACATATAAGCCCTGACCAAGTTAGCACATATAGCAGCCCTGTCCAAGTAAGCACAGAGTCCTGTCAAACTAAGCACACATAGGAGTCTGCCCAGGTAAGCACACATAGGAGTCTGCCCAGGTAAGCACACATAGGAACCCTGTCATGCTAAATACATTGGAGCCCTGTCAAAGCTGCCTCAAAAATCCCTCCTTACAAATCCAGACCCAGCATCCCACTCTCATCCCCTCTGTGGGTTGGAATCCTTCACTTACCTGTCAGACATCGGGGTGCAGAGAATGCCACCTTGTCATCTGGGAAACTGCTGCCATCACCCGGCCGTTTTCTCTTAGTCAGCTGCAATAAAGAAAACCAAACATCAGTACATGCTCTTAGCAGCACATCGGCCAAAACCGGATAATTCCCCTATTCACCACCGCCCAAGAATGCCCGGGTACTCAGGGCGCATGCTTCGGCCACCCTCTGAGGCTCTGCACCGTTTGCACCCACACGACTCTGCCAGTCCCCTTAAAATCACAGGTGGAGGGGCATTCCCCGCAGTTTAAACACACACAATAACAGAAGAGCAGTTACTTTCCTCAATTAAAATTTTTTTTGTCCTCATAGCCCCCAATTTTTTCTGGGGGCACCAGGGAGGGGTCGGCAAGATGAAACTGAAAAGGGAAAATACACTAGTTCCCACTAAAAAGTCACATGGGCTCACCTGTTCAGAAGCTGCTTCCTCTCAGAAAGATTTGTCCCTCGGCACCTTCCTGAAGCCATGCTCTGCATGCCAGCGCTCCACCAGATCCTGTGAGGTGCTCTCACCTCTGTTCTGGGAGGTACCCCCGGGAGCCCACCATAAGCTCCTCTCCTCCAGCAGCTTTATATCAAAGAGAGCAGGGAAACCCTCCCCCTAAAACAGCCCCCAGCAGGACCTGCCCCCTCGTCATGCTCACTGCAAACACCTGGGACTGCTCACCCTAAGTAGTCACATCTGGGGCTGCTCTGGTCCCTCTCATCACCCTGAGTGCTCCCAGCTAGGGCTCCTGAGGGGCACAGCCCGGCACAGCACGGCGGGGGCGGGGTCCGGTCGGAGCAGGGGAGGGGCGGTGCCTGGCGGGGGGCAGGCAGCCCAAAAACGGCCCGGGGTTCTTCATTTCCCGCCCTTTCTGCCGCCCTCTTTGGAAGGTCAGTCGAAGAACGACCGAGGTGCCATCATGGGAGTGGCATGAAGTGACTTCCCCCCTTCCTCGTCGCCGTTTTTGTTGTGGCCGAAGCCGCTTTCGGTCCGCCGCCGTCTTTGCTGCCGCGGGAGTGGCGGCAGGCAGCGACCGGGACGCCTGCTTGTTTCCACCCCGCTCGCCCACCCGCTGTCCCCTGCCCCGGTGCGATCGCGCCTCCATCCCCGCGCCGAAACCGGCCCCGCCGCTGTCATCCCTCTCATCCATCGCTCCCTTTGCACCGCGAACTGCCCTTCTCCCCTGCCCTCTAGGTACGGACACCGCGCCGCTCTGTAGCCGCAGAGCGCCCCACGACCCGACAGCTGCGCTGCCCCGAGGAACGGCTGCAGCACCGGGCTGTGCTCCAGGACAAGACGGCAGCACTGCCGCAGAACGCAGCCCGGGGCTACTGGGCGTTGGGGACAGGGACGCGAAAGCACAAAGCAACGAATCCCATCCCTTCCAAAAACCCCCTAAATGAGTGCCCCAAACCCTATTCGTATTTATAATCTATACGTATTTTATTAATTCAATTAATGTTGCACTATAACACATCTACAATATTATTTTTATTAATTATATACATAATCTTTATGTTGGTAACATCTATTTCTATTCAATGCACATCTAAATCTTTATATATATTTGTATTTTTTAAATTTAGTATTATTTATTTAAAAGCTCCACCTCTAAGGAAATACAAACACAAAACCCTTTATTTTAAACGATATTTAAATATATGTTTTTATTTCTATTTTTCATATTTATATCTATAATTCATATACCTATATAAGAATATTTTATTGATATATAAGAATATAAGAATATATTTTATTGATATCCTATATATTTATCTATTTATTTATACATATCCTTACATGTATTTATATATGCAGATATACTTCTAATTTTATATGTCTTTGTATGCTTATTGTATATTTGGATATTTATTTTGCTTATATTATTCAAAAAAAAACCCCTGCCTTTAGCAAATAAAACCAATAATATATTTCACCCATACAAAATATTTTTGTATTTCTATTCTCATATTTATAATTTATATTCATACATTATACATTATATTTGCATTATTAATATTATACATTTAATATAAATTTGTTACTTGTTCATATTTTATATTTATATCGTTTTATTTTTCTATTATACTTATTTTATATTTAGATTATGTATTAAAAAAAACTTCTCTAACCAAATAAAACAAATAAAACATTTATTTAAGCTATAGTTAGGTAGTTTTTATATTTATATTTTCCTGTCTTCTACCTGTGAAGGATGGCACCCAGCACCACCCCCCATTCCCCACTCACCTGCTCCTTCACCGCAGCATGGCTCCCTCTCCTTGGGACCTTGGGGTGCCCCAAAGGACACGGGAGGCCCCGAATCTCCACCCCCTGTCCCCCTCAGCCTTTTTTCCTCACCCTCCAAAGAAGGCACAGAACGACTACAACTGCCTCGGGCAGGAGCACGGCACTTTATTCGAACCCTTCCCATGGTCCATCCCCCCAAAAAGGGACTCTGCTCACGCAAGGAAGTGGGGGACAGCCCCCAGAAGGGCTGAAGTTCCTTCTCAGCCCCGCAGACACAGGCAACAAGGGGCAGAAGAAGAAGACGACCAGCAGAGAGGACACAGCAAGAAAACTAAGATCAAGGCGCAGGATGAAATGGAAAAAAACAAAAAATCCAAAAACACCTGGGATGGTGAATGGGCCGCACACAGAGAGGTATTAAAAAAGAACAGGGACAGCAAATGGGACACACCCATGGGAACCACCGGCACGGGGAGCTCCACAGAGCCACACAGAATAAAACAGGAACACGAGCGAGGCATGGAGAAGGACGCAGAATGAAACACGGTGCCAAATACGCAGCAAGGACTGAGGGATACAAAGAGGGAAACAAGAACCCGCAGAGGAATCGACCGCGGCACGTGCCGGGGCGGGCAAACGCGGCCAAGGAGCAGCACAGAGAGAGAGCATGGAGACAGAGAGGCATGGCCAGCAGGACAGAGGCTCACCAAGAGAGGGGACGGTCAGGGAGGAGCACTGGGCAGCAGGTGCACACAGGTACAGGCAAAGGGACAGTGACAGGGACAAAGAAACACAGTCACGGTGCAGGACTGAGGGACAAGGAGAGGAAGAAAGGAGAAATAAAGATGCAGGCAGCAAGTGAGACAGAGCAGAGAGAGAGGCAAAAAGTAGGACAGAACAGGGAGAGGGATTGAATAAGAGATATTACATAAATATTGAGTATTCATTTCAAAAAAGAAAAAGAAGAACAAGAGAGAGAGAAGCAGTGAAAGGGAATGGGATGGGGAGCACACAGGCCAAGAAAGGAACACCAAAGACACAGCGGACAGAGAGGAGAGAAGGGGTGGAAAATTGAATATAAAGCAGGAAGAGGAACAGCAGCAGACCCAGGAATATTTATTACAGAGTGTGGCTGCTGAACCTGTCAGGAAAGCACCAGCTCCGACAGAACAGGGCACGGGCACAGGCTCGGCCTGGGACTCATCGATTCACATCTGTCTCATAAAGGCCGTGATAAAACATGAGGTGAAAGCTGAATGGTTGATGTGCTGCAGCTTGGGTCCTGCTCAGCCCTCATCCCAGCCCGTGATGCCAGTGAACACACTGATGCTCTTCTCAGCATCCAAATTCCTTCTTCAAGTTTCTTCAAGCTAGGGGAAGGAAAACAAACAAACAAAAAAAAAACCAAAAAAAAAAAAAAAAAAAAAAACCAAAAAAAAACACCACACCAAAAACAACAACAAAAAATCCCAAAAGAAAACAAACAAACAAAAAAAACCACAAATAACAATCCAAAACAAATCCGCAGCACCTTCAGCACCTTATTGCATAATAAACTTGTACAATTATAACTTTTAAATTCTCTTCTTTGTATCTGAAGTTCCCCATATTCCCTAAAGCAGAGTAACAAACCAGGCATCTGTAAAGAAGCTGTCTGGGTTAAAAGACACTGAGCCTCCTGCCAACAAAACTATTTAGTGTTCACCTCTGCTACATCCAGCTGTAGCTAATTGTATACTTATGATTATAGTGCCCGCCACAGGAATTTGGAAGGAATTATGCTACTCAGAGCTAATACAAATGATGCACTCTAAAAATGAGTGCAACAGGAAAATGTAATGCTATTAAAATGATAAAATACTTGAACCTCAGGGGGAAAAAAAAAATCTCAGTATCAAAGCTCTTTGTATTTTGCATGCACATTTCCATCTAAGAAAAGCATTTGCTGGTTACAATAGGCTTCTTCATAGCCTAATAGCAAACATGAAGTTTGCCTAACTCCATTTGAATCAGGGATATAAAAGCAGATCAAGCAAGTGACAAATGAGAGAGCTATTCCTAGACTGCAGCAGACACCAACAATGAATTATGAGCGGGTTCCAGCCTCAGCCTGGCATGGCTGGGTTTTTCCTTGGACCTACCTCAATTAAACGAGTTTTAAGCTTTTGATGCCTGCAAGTTGGTGTTCTTCTCACTGGGGCAATTGGAAATAATTTCAGTATCATTAGAAAATTTTAGAAAAATCCAGCTAAAAGTTTCACCTCTGTCCCCTCTAAGTTATCCCAGTTTTCCCCAGCTAGGAGCTGCACAGAAGTGAGACAGGGGAAATGACATCAGGGAACAGCTGTAAAGTTAAAGGCAGAAAGAGAAGACTTACCAGCAAAGGGCAGGAAAGGAGAAAGGTTTCAGAAAAGATTTCTGTGGTCTAATTAATGATCATTTCTGATTCGCCAGTGAGAAGAACACGAACTCACAGCCAGTCAGGCCTCACAGTCCCCTGCAGTGAGAGCTCAGCGCACATCCACAGAGGCAAGTCCAGCACCTGAAAGAAAAAAAAAAAAAAAAAAAAAGAATAAATAACCAGAAGAAAAAGGTGACAGGGCAGCACAAAGATTGTTCTCTGTGCAGTGCCCAGACTCGGGGCTCACTGTCAGCTTTGCTAGTTCCCGTGAATTATCCCACAGCCCCCAATTATCTGCTCAGTTCCTGCTGCCATAACCTCACAGTGCCTCACGGAGGGTGGATATTCCCGTGCAGAGCTGCCCCTTGAACGCCAGCTGTGCCAGGAACGGGCAGAGCGTCCAAGGAAGCTCAGCAGCAGGGACAGGGACAGGCATCTGTTCCAAAGAATTGGCTATTTAAAGCCCTCATCCCCCAGCCCCGCCCATGTCCCTGGGGGCACTTGACAGAGCTGCCTGGAGTTCAGCTGATTTAGCCCCCCTGAGCTGGGGCTCCAGGTGATATTTTCAAGCAGGAGAAGGCAGGGCCGGGGGTGCTCCCGTCCCGTGCCAAGGCAGCTCCCCGTGCCCACGGGAGGACATCTCTCCCTGCAGCAGCTCAGCTCCTTTCAGGGCCTCAGCAGTGGCCTCTGCAAGTTCTTTTCCCTCAGCAAAGGGTGCACATCCCTGCCTTCAGCACACCTCCAGTGGGACCCACCTGGGAAAGCTTTCCATCCCTTCTGCACTTCCAGCTGGCTCCCTGGAAACTCCCACCTTCGTCCAAACAAAACTTCATCCCACCTGAACCTTTGATTTGAAGGCATCTCTGCAGGCTGTCGGTTGGCATTTAATAGCTGTGAGGCAAGATTGCCTTGGCTTTAGTGCTGCTGCTGCTGAATGAGGCCTCAGGCAGGAAGGGAAGGGAAGGCAATTGGGGTGGACAGGACATACCTGGCAGCTGCCTGGGAGCTCTGGGAGGCTGGAACCAGGAATTGCTGTCTGAGCCCCTCTGCACGCAGCCCGTGCCACCATCACCAGGACACGCCAGCTGCTCCTTGGGCTGCTTTTGGGCTGTCAGTGGCCTGTATCCAGGCTGAAGCATCTCCAGGAGCCTGTTCAGAGCAGCCCCTGGCCCAGGAGCCACGGGCATCCATGCGGACAAAACCCTGGTACTGGGACTGTCCATGCCTCAAAAACCATCGTGCTGAGTAAACCGTGGTACTGCGACTGTCCATGCCCCAAAAACCATCCTGCTGACAAAACCCTGGTACTGGGACTGTACATGCCCAACCTCTGTGGATGAATGTCATCTTGTTGGCTGGGACCAAGGAAAAAAATCCAGCTGGGGGGAAAAAAAACCCAAACTCTTGGCTGGGGACTCTTTATTCTAAATTTAAAAATGAGTTGAGAAAGGTAAAAGGTAAAAACCATATGCACAAGGTTAGAAGCAGTCAGCACACACACTGGCACAGGCAGACATAAGCAGACACAGACACAGACTCTCCAGACAGACACAGACTCTCCCAGACAGACACACGCTCCCCCTGTCACACTCTGCAGCTGACAGGCTGACTGCAACCCTCACTTGGAACGCTGCATGAAGAGGATGCTTCAACACATCCCCCGGCTGCTGCTCTTCAACACCCAACGGGAGATTCCAGGGAAATCGGCATAATTGGTGACTGCAGAGATGGGAATCCACCTCAGGGACCTGAGAGACAGCAGGAGCTGGTCAGGTAGAGGTTATCCCCACACATTTCCTACCCAAAACCCCACAGAAAAGAGAGGAACAATAAAGTTCTGTAACTATTCTACCCAAGCGGGTGCCAGGGCAGGGCAGCTCCGAGCTAAGGGGCACAATAAAGGCCCATACAGTAGAGATGCACACAGTAAAGGTACATGCAACATAAACCAAGACAGCTACATACAGTATAAGCCAAGGTAGGTACGTACACCATGGATGAGGACTGGAGATAACTCTCTGGAGGATTAAGTCTCAAGCCCAAGATAGAACCTATGGAACTAGTGAGGGCACATAAGGAGGGTCTAACACACTCCCTACAGAAGGCCAAGAGAATGGCACGTGAAAAGCAGGCACTACCAAAGCTGAGAAGGAAGATGGATGAGAAGATCTTGTGTACTTCTTTCCGTCTCAAAAAGCAAAAAGGTAAATGTGCTGGAATAAGCACAATGCAGGAAAGTACACGAGTAGAGTCTGGCTACCATGGCTTGGAAGGATGCTGATAAAGCATGGAGATGTGACAAAGGTAACACAGATGGACACAAAGGACAGACCAAGGACACAGATTACACAAGAGACACCAGTTATTTACCCAGAGCTGGAAGGAACTGGAGCAGCCATCAAGTGCAGCATCTCAGAGCCAGAGCTGGAATGAAGAACGTGCCACAGAGCTGGAGGCTCAGCGAGCTGGACTGGGAAACATCTGCAAGTGAAACAAGCAGAAGGAACAGAAATCATCTGGGCCCTGAGATATCCTGGGCTGTATCCCTTGAGATGGGGAGAGAAAGGGGAAAAAGTAAAGGAGTTCAGGGAGAAGGAAGGAGGGGCAGGGGGGAGAGGAGGGGAGGTTTTGGGAGGCACAAGGGGGGAAAGAAGAGGAATACGCAGAGAAGGAAGGAGGGCTAGAGCGGGGGAGAGGGGTAGAAGCCAAAGCCCCACAGCTCACCTGGGAGCCCGAACAAGCAGCTCCTCCTCTCACCCTACTCGGCGTCAGCAAACGGTGGCCGGGTGGTTTCCAGGCATTAAATCACCTCGGCCCCAGCCCCGGGCCCGCCCCGCTTCATCCCGGCTCCTCCCGGGCTCTGCCTTCTGGGACTGCCCGGTCCCGCCCCTGTCCTGCCCCGTTCATGGGCACGCGGGACGTCCCGGTCACGAACTGCAGCAGCCGGATCCACTTCTCAGCGTCCATCAGCAGCACAGCCTGGGGGCAGAGACACCCTCAGCACTGCAGGAGCCCCTCTGTGCCAGCAGCCTCAGGGCACTATGGGCTGCCTCTGCTCCATCTGAGCAGGAGCTGCACCTGCCCTCACCTGAGCCAGGAGGGAGCAGCTCCGGCCCCAGCACAACCACCCACCCTGAGCAGTTCTCATACAGAAAAATGATTGCAAAAAAGGGCAGGGACTTTCACCTACAGGACCAGCGAGGGCTGGTGCCCAGTCTTACCTTCCAGAACCACCGGATAACAGGGTGATTTGGGCAGTAACCATTTTTGTAGATGGTGTGTTGTCTCCAGCCGCTGACATCCACGCCACCAAGGCCACACATCAGTAACTGCAGGCAAGCAGAAGGGTGGGATGTGTCCCTGACCTCACAGGGTACAAGGTGCCACTGCCCCTCAGGGCTCTGACCTTCAGGCACTTATGCACACCCAGGGGAGAGTCCGAGCATCCCCAGAGTATCCCAGCTGCTGCAGAAGGGCTGCACACTGCCACAGTGTGACACAACTTCCACGTCTTTGGCTCAGATGGGACTGGCAGAGGGTGGCACTGATCCACTAGGCTGCTTCCAGGCTTTCAGAGGCACACCCCCCACCACCCTCCTGAGTGCAGCTCTTCTCATGTCATGAACAGATTTATTAATTAGGAAGAAACATCTGATTTCCAGCCGTGTCCGCACGTTCCCCCAGGGAGAGAGACAGATGACTGAAAAGCCCAGAACATGGCACATCTGTCAGAGAGCTGCCAGCTTGGGGCACCAAATTGACTCACCTCCAGCTCATTTTCATCAAAAATTTTAATCGGGTCGATAGGAAGCAGTTCTGTGAATCCCTAAAAAGAAGAGCAAAGTTAAAACTCTCATCCTAATTAAAAAAATCAATGACCAAATTACTTCAAGCTCAAATAATTAAACTTGAACGAGAATGACCTTATTCCCATAAGGGAAAGATGATATATTCTTACACAAGATAAAACTGTCAAATCACAAAACATCATGTATTCTATTTGCATTCCCTGCCAAGCTCCCCACTCCCTTTACACAGACACCAGTGGGTAAGAAATCTGTGTTAAAAAACAATCCCTGGTTTTGGGAAAGAAAGGAGCTAAAGAGCCTCGCCTCCAGAAAGGCATTCATTTCTTTCTGCACTCTGTTGACAAATCGCCACTGGATGACCAGGCTGCAGAAAGAAACAAAACCCCACCAGAAAAACAAACTCATTAGCAGGTCTCAGCCAAGGGCTCAAAGGTTTCAGCAACCCCAAATGCTTTCAAGTTTGTCATTTACAACTTCAGCAAGTTCAGGTAACTAAGCAGCTTCCACCAGCTACTCCAATTTATTGGCTGGTGACTGATGGAATTTTGAAGAGACAAACCAAAAAGCCCAGTGACTTTGACCAAATCACAGTGGGAATTTTTTCACTCCTGTAGGTACCTACGTGAGCAGACATTTTATTCTTCCAGAGCAATGAGCAATTAAAAATTCCCAGCAAAGTCTGCAAGCTCTGAGGAGAGCTGTCAGGACACAGCACCTCGCCTATAAAGAAAGAAATAAACTGCAGCATCAAAGGGACACCTTGCTTTCAGCACCAGCCACCCGCAGCACAAACACCTCACAGGTGCAGGCATCAAAAGTCAATTCCAGGCATGGAATTGCTCCAGGTCCAGGCACTGGAAATGAATTCCCAGTTTGCATGAATGTAGCAATTGTAACCATCTTTCACTTTGGAAAAGGCCCTGATTTAAAATGCCAGCAGGTATTAATGAATTCAGCATTTTACATCCTGGTAGGTAGAAGAACTGAGAAATCTGAAAATGAAACCTAATTTCAGATCTGGCCAGTTTTGGTAGGATTGCTGGCACTGGACTCCTGGCTCTGGTCTGTGACTGGCAGAGGAGGACACTGGGATGAGGGCCAGGCTGGAGAGCACCTTCTGGCTCATCTCGGCTTGAGCCAGGTGTTGGAGAAGGACGTTTCCATGGGGGGAATTTCAGGAGATCAAAGCACGTCATTTAATTTACTCCTTGTTCTTGTACCTGACGGGATATAACCAATGTTAACAGTAAGGTTTTTCCCCAATGATCCCTGATGCTCTTGTGCAGTACAAGCTCCAGGGATTGCAGCAGGGTCCAATTCTAACCCAGCTGCTCTTTCTTCCCCCCAGGCACATTCCATCACGGTACTTACTCAATGTATTCCCGCTTGTTTTCATTTGTTACCATGATTTCGGACCCGTTGGGCTTCAGGTCCACTTGATATGTCTGCATTTCAAAAGACCAAAGGCTGTTATTTGAGGACATCTTTCTCCCAGAACCCACTCTCCCTGAGCAGTGTTTCACAAGCAGGATCAAGGCAATCATGAGCAAATTGATTTACACTTTTGAACAAACCTGCGCTGACAGAAGGGAAAACTGGCAGAGAGGGGCTGGCTATTTACTGATCATTTTATTACAATTATTATTTATAATAATGAAATTATATATTTATATAAAATAGAACCACAAAATAGGTACTTTATATACACAAAATTATAATAGCTATTATTTGTAATACAAGAAGATAAATCACATACTGGAACTGCCCAAAGCCAACCAGTGGGTTACAAAACCGCTCTATTCTGTGGCTCCTAGTTCTCCATGAAATCCATAACCTTCGGGTGCTTCAGGAAAAAGGCAGCACTGGAAAGTGGATCAGAATATTTTTGACAGGACACTGAATGCATGGTTTGAAATGCTGAAGTCAGTTTTTATAAAAGGCCCTACAGTCCCCAGCTCCAGTTCTATCTGGAGCCAGGATCTAGGGCTCAGAAGTAAACAAAGGGAAAATGCAAAAAAAAGGTCATAAAAACCTCTAAGCAAACTAATTTAATTTAATGTCTACAACACTTTCATTTGTCATGGAGAAAGAGCCCCATAGGCTGTGACCCTTTTCAACCTGGCAGCTTCCCCCTGGCGCACCAGCTGTGACAGGCACTACAGAGAGGACCTGGTGTCCTTCTGCTGCTCTCTCCTGACAGCACCTTCAGCTTCAGGAACCAGAGAGTCCCTGAGCATGTCCCAGCTGGACTGTGGGACACCTTCATCCCTCCTTCACTGCAAGTATTTACTCAGCTGCATCTCCAGCTTGTCCCAGAGGTGCCACAGCTCCCTGACAGGAGCTGGCAGCCCCGCTCCCAGCTGGGAACACGGCCAGCTGAGCTCCAGTGCTGCTTTCACCACCACCAGACTGTCAGCACTGAGCTACTTGTTGGCAACCACCAGTCCTAAGATGCAAGTAACCTTTACGTACCTGCCCAAAGTTTTCCTCATCTATGCAAAACGTGAGATCCAGCTCGGTGGGGTCATTTTCCAGGATCCACTTCAGAGAGTTGTAGTATTCACTATCCTAGGGCAGATCACAGTTAGGCAGTTTGAAAATGGGCAATTAGTGCAGAGCTGTGGAAAGCCAGGGGCCTGTGAGCACTGGCACAGGTTCAATGGGCTCTTACCACTGACTCCATGTCCTTCAGGGTTATGGGCTTCCCCAGCATCATCTTGTAGAAAGGTCTGATGAAGAAGCCTGGGAGAGAGAGGACAGATTACCTGCCCTGCACCTGCACATCCAGAAAGGTGGAATGCTTGAGGGCACCACCCCTGGCATTTCCTGTTACCTCCTGACTGTAACAGTCCTGCAGCTGCAACGGCATCAGAGCAGCTCAGCTTTATTTTATTATGGCACAAAAGTCCAATTTTTCAGTTTCAACAATTATCCACTACCTGCCATACTCCACTGACCACCCTAACATTAATGGCAGAGAGAGACAAAAGCTGGGGAATTAAGCCCAGGGTACTCTATCCCATTTAAAATCACTACTTCCCTCTCCAAGGAGTTGCCTAAAAATCAGGCTAGTGACCTTCCTCTGCTCAGGACTCTGATTTAATGAGAAGGTGAAGGGGGCAGAACTGTCCTGTTTTGGTGCAAGAGAACCACCCAGCAAGGAGCAGTGGAGATGCTGGCAGTGGCACAGCACAGCCCACTTCTTTCCATCTACAGCTCTGAGGAGCACCAGGAGGATGACAGGAAAGCTTCTACAGGACCATGCTGGGACTGCCCTTCCCTGCCTCCAGACAGCTGCTCCTCCCAGGATCCTGAACACGGGATCACAACAAAACAACGGGGTTGCAACCAGAAGACAACGCTCCAGACCCACCCGGTGCCACCTGCAATGGCAAGGTGCTGGTCACCCTGGGCTGCCACCCTCTGCTGCTACGGACACTCCTCTGGGTCAGGACTGGGCAGCAGCAATCAGACTGCATTTTCCTTGTTCCTACAACTGGAAAAGCCCTCTAAGTTTGAGCATCCCAAGCTGCTTTAAGGGGGACTGGGATCTGAAAGGTGTCCTTCAGCAAATGTTACCTGGAGAAAATTCTGAAGGACTGCGAGCACATTGCAAGACATTTGATCTATTAGTTAATTTAACGGTAAAATACTACTTTATTCCCCTTCACACATTAAAGTGATTTATCCCTTGTGGAAAAGCTGAGGAGGGCTGCCAGCCTGAGACCCCAGAGCTGCTGCCAAGGTGGGGCACCCAGCACAGCCCTTTGCCTTTCCAACCCCTCCACTGGAATCCCCTTCTACAGACTTCTTGGTCACCTTGACACCAGCAGCCACAAATCACAGCGCCAGTTTGTGTGAAATCACAGGTAACACAGCTGGAAATGACTGACAGTGGGTCAGCTCTTGGCCCTCTCTACCTCAGAGTGTGCAGCGACACCAACAAATCTCAGTCTGAGTTTCTTCTCAGAGTCTTACAGGGACTTCACGTCAAAAATGCTGTTCCAGGGCTACAAGGGTCTGGCATGAACCACTCCACCTGGAACTGCAGCTCAGGATTCTCTGCCTGATCCCAAGTGCACATGGATAACAAGTTCATTCTTTTTGAAGAGTATTTTCAAAAGTCTCAACACTTCAAAAATTTCAGAACTTTGAGTCTTCCCACCACTACAGTTCTCTGCCAGAAACCAGGCTCTCAGGCCTTTGAGGATTCCCTCTCCTGCCTTTCCAAGGGCCCCACTATTTCCCTGAAGTTGGGACCCCCTGCCACACAGAGAACTCTCAGAGCCAGACATTCCCAATGCTGATGGCATCACAAGGGTTACTCCAGCTGGGATTTGGGCACTCCTGTCAATACATCACAGAGTGAAATACCTCTTGTCCAGGTGAGGTATTTTTCATGCCCTTTCCAACCAAAACTCTACTAATAACTGCCATTCTGAGTTACACTTTGCCATTCTCCTTGCACAGCCTCTCCCTGCACACTGCAGGGGCCATTTGCCAGGCTCACTGTGACTTCCCATCCCATCAGTGAGCCCCTCTGCCCTCTCCTGCCCTGCTGCTTCCTGCTGAACTAAGGAGTTCTCCTCCCTAACTCCCTGTGCGTGTCACTGATGCAGATGGTGAATAGCACCGTGTGCTGCTGGATGTGGACAGACTTTGAGGGGAACCCACTGATGGTATCCATGCCCCTTGTGCGTGAATCACTGCCAGCTGCCCAGAAAATGGCTGCAGAAGGGCTGTTTTCCCTCCTGATCCCGTCCAACACGTGGCTGGTAGGTGCCTGGGAGCTGCCAGGAAGGCAGCAGTGTGTGTGTGCTGCAGGGAGCAGTGTGCCCATGGGGTGAGGTGACAGGGCAGCTGGGGCACACAGAGCCAGGGAAGGGCTCAGGGGCACCCCACAGAGCCGGGGAAGGGCTCAGGGGCGTGCCAGAATTGTTTTCCCAGGGGCCTTTGGCCCTCTGCTGTGAGACAGTTGGGCTGTACTAAAATGGCACTGCCATACGAGGTGGAGGTGCCACTCTTTGTGGAGCTGTGAGGTGCATTGTCCCACCCATGTTGTGTTTGTTTCTACAGGGGTATCAGAGCACTTATTAAAGGGAAATGGGGCACACTGAGTAATTCAAGATAAACACACAGTAGCATTGTCACAGGAACTTCACCCTGTGCCTTAGATTTTGCCTATTTATGTATCCTTAACACAGCAGGACTAAATCAATTGATAAATGCATATCTTTGTAGCCTGCAGTGCTCAAGGCTTCCCTCCCCTATTCCTGCTCCTCCTGCACCCCTCACCACGCTTCCTAACTAGTGAAATTAAGTTCTGGTGAATTGGAAAAAGAAGTGTAGAAACAAGTGCTTACTTGTTACAAGCTCTACTATGAGTTTTCCCCAGCTAGGAGCAGCACAGAAGTGAGACAGGGGCAATGACATCAGGGAACAGCTGTAGAGTTAAAGGCAGAAAGAAAAGACTTACCAGCAAAGGGCAGGAAAGGAGAAAGGTTTCAGAAAAGATTTTGTGGTCTAATTAATGATCATTTCTGATTCTCCTGTGAGAAGAACACAAACTCACAGCCAGTCAGGCCTCACAGTCCTCTGTAGTGAGAGTTCAGCACACATCCCAGAGGCAAGTCCAGCACCTGAAAAAAAAAAAAAAAAAAAAAGAAAAAAGGTGACAGGGCAGCACAAAGATTGTTCTCTGTGCAGCGCCCAGACTCGGGGCTCGCTCTCAGCTTTGCTAGTTCCCGTGAATTATCCCACAGCCCCCAATTATCTGCTCAGTTCCTGCTGCCATACCTCACAGTGCCTCACGGAGGGTGGATATTCCCGTGCAGAGCTGCCCCTTGAACGCCAGCTGTGCCAGGAACGGGCAGAGCGTCCAAGGAAGCTCAGCAGCATCGGGACAGGGACAGGCATCTGTTCCAAAGAATTGGCTATTTAAAGCCCTCATCCCCCAGCCCCGCCCATGTCCCTGGGGGCACTTGACAGAGCTGCCTGGAGTCCAGCTGATTTAGCCCCCCTGAGCCGGGCTCCAGGTGATATTTTCAAGCAGGAGAAGGCAGGGCCGGGGCGCTCCCATCCCGTGCCAAGGCAGCTCCCCGTGCCCACGGGAGGACATCTCTCCCTGCAGCAGCTCAGCTCCTTTCAGAGCCTCTGCAAGTTCTTTTCCCTCAGCAAAGGGTGCACATCCCTGCCTTCAGCACACCTCCAGTGGGACCCACCTGGGAAAGCTTTCCATCCCTTCTGCACTTCCAGCTGGCTCCCTGGAAACTCCCACCTTCGTCCAAACAAAACTTCATCCCACCTGAACCTTTGATTTGAAGGCATCTCTGCAGGCTGTCGGTTGGCATTTAATAGCTGTGAGGGAAGACTGCCTTGGCTTTAGTGCTGCTGCTGCTGAACGAGGCCTCAGGCAGGAAGGGAAGGGAAGGCAATTGGGGTGGACAGGACATACCTGGCAGCTGCCTGGGAGCTCTGGGAGGCTGGAACCAGGAATTGCTGTCTGAGCCCCTCTGCACGCAGCCCGTGCCACCATCTGCTCCTTGGGCTGCTTTTGGGCTGTCAGTGGCCTGTATCCAGGCTGAAGCATCTCCAGGAGCCTGCTCAGAGCAGCCCCTGGCCCGGGAGCCACGGGCAGCCCTTGAGCCGTGTCCGTGCCAGTGCCGGCCGGGCACCCAGCGCCCATCCCGGGCCGTGTGCTCGGCACGGGCAGGACGCTGCAGGCACAGCCCCTGCCCCGAGGGCCCATGGACAAGAGGTGCTGGATGCCTTTCGGGGACTCCTGGCCTCCTCCTGCCCCCTGTTCCCCGCAGCTGGGATACACAGAAACAACAAGGAGCATTGCTGGCAGTGAGTGGGAAGCACTGAGACCTCTGTGCAGCTTGCTGGAGCCAAGGATTCCCATCCTTGGGAGTTTCATACCTGTGATGCAGAGGGCTCAGTCAGTCGGAGCACAGTCCAGGTAGTGCCAAGGTTGTGAGTTCAATTCTCCCACAGACCGTGTCCTCGAGAGTCGGATTTTAGGAACCCTCTCAATCCCAGTATATCCTGTGACCTGGAAGCAAAGGAAAAGCCGCAGCCGAGTTTTAATAAAGAGGTTTTGCCACTGCAGAGCTTCTTGGAGTTGCAAAGCAAGGGAGAGGGGGAGCGTCGCACCTAGCAGGTGATGGAGAAGCAGCCCGAGCAGAACCGTGCCCGGCCCCGCCGAGCGGCTCGTCCCGCGCCCCAGCCCCGCTCGTTCCGCAGGGGTGCGCGGGCAGCAGCCCCCGGGGCTGTGCGCGCACGGGAACGGGGAGCCGGGCGCTGCTCCGCGCTCAGGGCTGCGGGGCCTCCGCGGGACGGGGGCACCGGGAGCGCCGGGATTTGGGGCTCCAGGGCTGGCACGGCGGCCCCCGCGCCCGGCCGGGTCCAGCCGCGATGCAGCGTCTACACGGGGAGATCCCGCCGCCGTTCTTCCGGGCGCGGTTACCGGCAGAGCCCCGGCTCCCCGCGGCCACAGCGAGACCGTGTCCAGAGTGCCGCGGCCGCCGGAACGGAATGGGAGCGGCAGCGCCGGGCTCAGCCCCAGCGCCCGTCCGGGGCGGCTGCTGCTGCTGCCTGCGGCGCTCCCGATCCCGGCCCCGCTACCCGCACCCTGCCTGCCCGGGGAGAGGCGGCACCCCTGGAACCCCCAGCCAATACCGCCAAAACCTAGACCCGACCCTGGTCCTACCTGAGCGCCCCAGGATTCGCGCAGAACCGGGAGCTGTCCCTGGCACAGCGCTCCGACGAGGATCCCGCCGCATCCCAGCACGAGTGTTCCCGAATGGAACGGGCCGGGAGCGGATCGGCCGCATAGAAATAGGCCCCGGCCCGCGCAGCCGCACTGAGACCCCGCGCACCTGTGCCGGGCCCGGCCCCGCCCCTGAATCACCTCACGGCCCCGCACCTGGATCCCCGCCCGGTACCGCCCGCGGTACCGCCGTCGGTACCGCCCTTGGTACCGCCCCCGGTACCGCCTTCGGTGCCGCCTCCGGTATCGTCCCCGGTACCGCCCTCGGTACCGCCCCAAGTAACGCCCTCGGCCCCACCCCCGGTACCGCCCCCGGCAGTACAGGACCCCGACAGAGAAAGGCGCCCGCCCGTTTCCCGCGCGCCCGCGGCGCCGCTGAGCCCACAGCCCGTGTCCGCACTCTCGGAAACCCCGCAGAAAATCGCGCCGCGGGGATCGTGTCGGCGTCGCGGGCAGGCAGCCCAAAAAACAGACTGGGGTCCTTGATTTTCCCGCCTTTCTGCCGCCAGATATAGAAGGTCAGGCGAGTACCGGCCGAGCCGCCATCTTGAGAGTGGCAAGACGTCACTTCCGCTTTTCCTGCTGCCATCTTTAGTACTGGCAGAGGCCACTTCCGGCCCGGCTGCCATCTTTGTTGTGGTACCCTTAACGCCCCTCACCATGTCAATTTCTAAGTCGCCTGCCTGAATCCGGCAACGACGCCGAAAAGAGCTCCGGCCGACGCTCGAGCGGCGGCAGGCACGGGCGGGGATGCTTGTCTCGGCCGGGCTCCTGCCGCAAGCGGCATCCGCAGCGTGGCGGCAGTCCTACAGGGCAGCGTCCCGGCACGCGCTCGCTCCCATCATCAGAAGGGCACGCGCGCAGCACCGCGCTGTGCCCACAGGACGGCAGCGCTGCCAGGGCGCCGGAGCGGCGGCGGCTGCAGTACCGCGCTGTGCCCACAAGGCGGCGTTAGCGGCGGGTGCGCAGCCAGGGCTGGGGCGCGGGGCAGGGGCGGGGCTGGGGGAGCGTCCCAGGGGGACGGACACGGGAGGGACAGGATCAGCGCTGGGGATGGCCTCAGGGTCTCTCGGGAGGGACGGGATCAGCGCTGGGGATGGCCTCAGGGTCCCTCGGGAGGGACGGGATCAGCGCTGGGGATGGCCTCAGGGTCTCTCGGGAGGGACGGGATCAGCGCTGGGGATGGCCTCAGGGTCCCTCGGGAGGGACGGGATCAGCGCTGGGGATGGCCTCAGGGTCCCTCGGGAGGGACGGGATCAGCGCTGGGGATGGCCTCAGGGTCCCTCGGGAGGGACGGTCAGCGCTGGGGATGGCCTCAGGGTCCCTCGGGAGGGACGGGATCAGCGCTGGGGATGGCCTCAGTCCCTCCGGAGGCGCTCGGGCACAGGAGATGCCGTGATGTGCAGGTGACACCCTGGGGCCCCCACGTGTCGAGGGACCGGGGCTGGGGTTGTGACGGGCTGGGCTTGTGTGAGAAGTGGATCTTTGGGTGAGTGACAGGCGTGGTGGTGCACCGAGAAATTGGCTAGTTAGCTAAATATTGAATTAACTGCCCAACTAACTAATAACTACTTTCATTAGTACTCCAGAGTAGGCATGTAATGTTCAATCAAGGTAATTATTAGTCACTGCCATCTGGAGTATTAATGAGGGGCCCTAACCTGGCATATATGAAAAAGGAGAAAAAAATATGTGTGTCTGGTGCAGCAGTAGAAAATTTCAGGCTCCTGAGGTGTAAATAATTTTATTTAAATAATAACATAAGGTTTTTTGGTGTTTTGGGTTTTTTTTTTACTTGCAAGGAGCCTGAAAATTTGTACTGCTGTTTTTTAAATTGTACAGCTAGAAAGGAAAAGAAAGTTAGAAAAAGGTTAGAGAGAAAAAAAAAGAAAAAGAAAGAGTGAAAAAGAAAAAACCAGAGTTAGAGACTACTAGAAACAGGGAAAGAGAAATAGAGTCAGACAGAAATAGAGAGAAAAAGAAATCCAGAGAAAAAGAAAAGAAATAGAGAGAAAAAGAAATAGAGTTAATGCTACAGCAAATATGAAAAAGAAAGACAGGAGCCAAGGGGAAGACGTGGGGTATCTTGACTAGGGGCGACTTAACTTTATTGAATGAATGTTTTTATTCACAGCAAAAGACAGCAAGGTGTACAAAGGCAAGTACAGGTACCAATTTAATTACAGATACGCTCCGTGGACACGCTGCTAAAGGTGAATTTACACACAGAGCCTTTTTTTCCCCACTTTGAATCCACATGGGCCCACCTCTCTCCTCCCAAGTGCAAACAGCTCTTTATGGTCCAGAGATCCTCAAATAAATAGAACAATGTGCCAGCCCAGTGAAATGCTACTGCCAGGAATGACCCAGGTAAGGCAAACAGGGGCACTTCCCCTTAGGCATCCCCAAACCCTGAGCAAGCAGGGAGGCTGCCCAGAGCCTGCTGTGACATCCCCAGCTTCCTCTGCCTTAGATGTGGGCAGAGAGCTCCTGCTTCCCAGGCTGCCCACCCCTGAGCCCAGGAGCAGGCAGGGGCTGCTGCTCCTCCAGCTGTGCCCCAGTCAGGCATTTCCTGCAGGATCCCGCAGCTCTACTTACTGGGCCTGTGGTGATGGCTGGGTTCTGCAGCCTGGGCTCTTCCCACTGGGTCATTTTCTTATCTGCAAATAACAAAAGAAATGATCCCATGGCTTCTCTGCTACCACACCGTGAATTTCTCTTGGTTTTTCTCTCCCTAGCACTGCTCAGCTCTGTCAGGGTTAGCAAAGGCTTGTGTCTCCCCACCCTCCCCAGCCCCAACACACTGTTAAGCTGAAAACATCCACTCAAAAACACAGAAGCACCCCAGAACCCAGGGAATCTGCACTGCTTTGATGGCAACGTCTGCAGGAGTGAGTGACACGTTCATTGGAACGTGGGCTGGGATTGGAGACACGGCCTGGTGGGTAAAGGAACCCAAAGTTTTTGGCAATGACACCCCAAGTTACTGTTTGGAAATTCTGCACAGACAGCTGAGGTATCACACTTCTAAATCTGGAGGGAGTAACATTTTTCCTAGACTCTGATTTAATGAGAAGGTGAAGGGGGCAGAACTGTCCTGTTTTGGTGCAAGAGAATCACCCAGCAAGGAGCAGTGGAGATGCTGGCAGTGGCACAGCACAGCCCACTTCTTTCCATCTACAGCTCTGAGGAGCACCAGGAGGATGACAGGAAAGCTTCTACAGGACCATGCTGGGACTGCCCTTCCCTGCCTCCAGACAGCTGCTCCTCCCAGGATCCTGAACACGGGATCACAACAAAACAACGGGGTTGCAACCAGAAGACAACGCTCCAAACCCACCCGGGTGCCACCTGCAATGGCAAGGTGCTGGTCACCCTGGGCTGCCACCCTCTGCTGCTACAGACACTCCTCTGCGCCAGGAGCTGGGCAGCAGCAGTCAGACTGCATTTTCCTTGTTCCTACAACTGGAAAAGCCCTCTAAGTTTGAGCATCCCAAGCTGTTTAAGGGGGACTGGGATCTGAAAGGTGTCATTCAGCAAATGTTACCTGGAGAAAATTCTGAAGGACTGCAAGCACATTGCAAGACATTTGATCTATTAGTTAATTTAACAGTAAAATACTACTTTATTTCCCTTCACACATTAAAGTGATTTATCCCTTGTGGAAAAGCTGAGGAGGGCTGCCAGCCTGAGACCCCAGAGCTGCTGCCAAGGTGGGGCACCCAGCACAGCCCTTTGCCTTTCCAACCCTCCACTGGAATCCCCTTCTACAGAGTTCTTGGTCACCTTGACACCAGCAGCCACAAATCACAGCGCCAGTTCTGTGTGAAATCACAGGTAACACAGCTGGAAATGACTGACAGTGGGTCAGCTCTTGGCCCTCTCTACCTCGGAGTGTGCAGCGACACCAACAAATCTCCGTCTGAGTTTCTTCTCAGAGTCTTACAGGGACTTCACGTCAAAAATGCTGTTCCAGGGCTACAAGGGTCTGGCATGAACCACTCCACCTGGAACTGCAGCTCAGGATTCTCTGCCTGATCCCAAGTGCACATGGATAACAAGTTCATTCTTTTTGAAGAGTATTTTCAAAAGTCTCAACACTCTCAAAAATTTCAGAACTTTGAGTCTTCCCACCACTACAGTTCTCTGTCAGAAACCAGGCTCTCAGGCCTTTGAGGAGTCCCTCTCCTGCCTTTCCAAGGGCCCCACTATTTCCCTGAAGTTGGGACCCCCTGCCACACAGAGAACTCTCAGAGCCAGACATTCCCAATGCTGATGGCATCACAAGGGTTACTCCAGCTGGGATTTGGGCACTCCTGTCAATACATCACAGAGTGAAATAACTCTTGTCCAGGTGAGAGTATTTTTCATGCCCTTTCCAACCAAAACTCTACTAATAATTGCCATTCTGAGTTACACTTTGCCATTCTCCTTGCACAGCCTCTCCCTGCACACTGCAGGGGCCATTTGCCAGGCTCACTGTGACTTCCCATCCCATCCCAGTGAGCCCCTCTGCCCTCTCCTGCCCTGCTGCTTCCTGCTGAACTAAGGAGTTCTCCTCCCTAACTCCCTGTGCGTGTCACTGATGCAGATGGTGAATAGCACCGTGTGCTGCTGGATGTGGACAGACTTTGAGGGGAACCCACTGATGGTATCCATGCCCCTTGTGCGTGAATCACTGCCAGCTGCCCAGAAAATGGCTGCAGAAGGGCTGTTTTCCCTCCTGATCCCGTCCAACACGTGGCTGGTAGGTGCCTGGGAGCTGCCAGGAAGGCAGAAGTGTGTGTGTGCTGCAGGGAGCAGTGTGCCCATGGGGTGAGGTGACAGGGCAGCTGGGGCACACAGAGCCAGGGAAGGGCTCAGGGGCACCCCACAGAGCCGGGGAAGGGCTCAGGGGCGTGCCAGAATTGTTTTCCCAGGGGCCTTTGGCCCTCTGCTGTGAGACAGTTGGGCTGTACTAAAATGGCACTGCCATACGAGGTGGAGGTGCCACTCTTTGTGGAGCTGTGAGGTGCATTGTCCCACCCATGTTGTGTTTGTTTCTACAGGGGTATCAGAGCACTTATTAAAGGGAAATGGGGCACACTGAGTAATTCAAGATAAACACACAGTAGCATTGTCACAGGAACTTCACCCTGTGCCTTAGATTTTGCCTATTTATGTATCCTTAACACAGCAGGACTAAATCAATTGATAAATGCATATCTTTGTAGCCTGCAGTGCTCAAGGCTTCCCTCCCCTATTCCTGCTCCTCCTGCACCCCTCACCACGCTTCCTAACTAGTGAAATTAAGTTCTGGTGAAAGTTTTGGAAAAAGAAGCGTAGAAACAAGTGCTTACTTGTTACAAGCTCTACTATGAGTTTTCCCCAGCTAGGAGCAGCACAGAAGTGAGACGGGGCAATGACATCAGGGAACAGCTGTAGAGTTAAAGGCAGAAAGAAAAGACTTACCAGCAAAGGGCAGGAAAGGAGAAAGGTTTCAGAAAAGATTTTGGTGGTCTAATTAATGATCATTTCTGATTCTCCTGTGAGAAGAACACAAACTCACAGCCAGTCAGGCCTCACAGTCCTCTGTAGTGAGAGCTCAGCACACATCCCAGAGGCAAGTCCAGCACCTGAACCAAAAAAAAAAAAAAAAAAAAAATAACCAGAAGAAAAGGTGACAGGGCAGCACAAAGATTGTTCTCTGTGCAGCGCCCAGACTCGGGGCTCCCTCTCAGCTTTGCTAGTTCCCGTGAATTATCCCACGGCCCCAATTTCTGCTCAGTTCCTGCTGCCATAACCTCACAGTGCCTCACGGAGGGTGGATATTCCCTGCAGAGCTGCCCCTTGAACGCCAGCTGTGCCAGGAACAGGCAGAGCGTCCAAGGAAGCTCAGCAGCATCGGGACAGGGACAGCATCTGTTCCAAAGAATTGCTATTTAAAGCCCTCATCCCCCAGCCCCGCCCATGTCCCTGGGGGGCAGCTGACAGAGCTGCCTGGAGTCCAGCTGATTTAGCCCCCCTGAGCCGGGGCTCCAGGTGATATTTTCAAGCAGAGAAGGCAGGGCCGGGGGCGCTCCCGTCCCGTGCCAAGGCAGCTCCCCGTGCCCACGGGAGGACATCTCTCCCTGCAGCAGCTCAGCTCCTTTCAGGGCCTCAGCAGTGGCCTCAGCAGTTCTTTTCCCTCAGCAAGGGTGCACATCCCTGCCTCCAGCACACCTCCAGTGGGACCCACCTGGGAAAGCTTTCCATCCTTCTGCCTTCCAGCTGGCTCCCTGGAAACTCCCGCCTTCGTCCAAACAAAACTTCATCCCACCTGAACCTTTGATTTGAAGGCATCTCTGCAGGCTGTCGGTTGGCATTTAATAGCTGTGAGGGAAGACTGCCTTGGCTTTAGTGCTGCTGCTGCTGCTGAACGAGGCCTCAGGCAGGAAGGGAAGGGAAGGCAATTGGGGTGGACAGACATACCTGGCAGCTGCCTGGGAGCTCTGGAGGCTGGAACCAGGAATTGCTGTCTGAGCCCCTCTGCACGCAGCCCGTGCCACCATCACCAGGACACACCAGCTGCTCCCTGGGCTGCTTTTGGGCTGTCAGTGGCCTGTATCCAGGCTGAAGCATCTCCAGGAGCCTGCTCAGAGCAGCCCCTGGCCCGGAGCCATGGGCAGCCCTTGTGCCGTGTCCGTGCCAGCGCCGGCCGGGCACCCAGCGCCCATCCCGGGCCGTGCGCTCGGCACGGGCAGGACGCTGCAGGCACAGCCCCTGCCCCGAGGGCCCATGGACAAGAGGTGCTGGATGCCTTTCGGGGACTCCTGGCCTCCTCCTGCCCCCCGTTCCCTGCAGCTGGGACACACAGAAACAACAAGGAGCATTGCTGGCACTGGGTGGGAAGCACTGAGACCTCTGTGCAGCTTGCTCTTGTGCAGCCAATGATTCCCATCCTTGGGAGTTTCATACCTGTGATGCAGAGGGCTCAGTCAGTCGGAGCACAGTCCAGGTAGTGCCAAGGTTGTGAGTTCAATTCTCCCACGGCCGTGTCCTCGAGAGTCGGATTTTAGGAACCCTCTCAATCCCAGTATATCCTGTGACCTGGAAGCAAAGGGGAAAAGCCGCAGCCGAGTTTTAATAAAAGAGGTTTTGCCACTGCAGAGCTTCTTGGAGTTGCAAAGCAAGGAGAGGGGGAGCATCCATTTGGCAGGTGAATGAGAAACAGCCCGAGCGGAACCGTGCCCGCCCCGCCGAGCGCTCCTCCCGCGCCCCAGCCCCGCTCGTTCCGCAGGGGTGCGCGGGCAGCAGCCCCGGGGCTGTGCGCGCACGGGAACGGGGAGCCGGGCTGCTCCGCGCTCAGGGCTGCGGGGCCCTCCGCGGGACGGGGGCACCGGGAGCGCCGGGATTTGGGCTCCAGGGCTGGCACGGCGGCCCCCGCGCCCGGCCGGGTCCAGCCGCTCCGGCTCTCCGGCCTTTATTATGTGGCGCCCCGAACCCCGCGGGGCGGGGGAAAGAGGAAAAGCGGGCACGGAGGATGGGAATGGGGCAGACGCGGCGGTCGGGTGGGTGACCAGGACCCGAGGGCGGGGGGCGCCGGGGTGTGCGGGGCAGCGGGGACAGGGGAAGGGGCGCTGGGGGGAATGGGAGAGTGGAGGAAGGGGGGAGGCGGAATTGGGGGGGGGGGGGGGGGGGCGGGGGGGGAACGGGAGCAGGGAGAGGGAACAGGGACAGGCGTGGTGGGAAGGGAATGGGAGGGTGGAGGAAGGAGGGGAGGATTGAATGAGGGGAACGGGAGCAGGGAGAGGGAACGGGGGCCCAGGGTTGGGGGGAAGGAAGGGTAGAAGCAGGAGCAGGAGGAGAAGGAATAGAACAGGGTAGGGTAGGGTGTGTATAGGTATGGGGGGCGGATGGGGGGAACCCCGCCGGGGGCAGAGGGAGGGAACAGCGGGAAACAGCCAGGGGAGAAGGGACGGAGAGCAGGGACACAGGGATGAGAGGAGCAGGGAGGGCTCGGGCTGCGGAGGGAAGCGGGATGGGGAGGGAAAGGCCGGGGGCGGAGAGGGACGGGGGACCCAGGAGGGGAACAGGAGAGGGGAGCGGGGTAGGGACAGGAGAGGGAGAATGGGGGGGACAGGTTGGGGGGAGAAAGAAAAGAAAAGGAACACGGGGAGGAGGGAGGAAAGGTAGAGAGAGAAACAGGAGGAGAGGCCGAAAGGGGAGGGAAAGAGTCGGTTTGAGGAGGAGAGAAAGGCGGGAAAGGCAGAAAAAGAAGGGGAACACGAGGAGGAGGGGGAGAGGGTTTGAGAGGAAGGAAAGCAGAAATCCAACCTGTCCCTGTGCGCCGAGCTCCAACGCAGCCACCGCCCGTAGCAAGCGCAGCCTGAGCAAATGGGGGCCGAGCCAATTACCTGGAGTTCAATCACCTCGGCCACGCCCCGCGCAGCCGCACCGAGACCCCGCGCACCTGTGCCGGGCCCGGCCCCGCCCCTGGATCACCTCACGGCCCCGCACCTGGATCCCCGCCCGGTACCGCCCCCGGTACCGCCGTCGCTGCCGCCGTCGCTGCCGCCCTTGGTACCGCCCCTGGTACCGCCCCGGGACCGCCTTCGGTACCGCCCCCGGCAGTACAGGACCCCGGCAGAGAAAGGCGTCTGCCCGCAGCCGCCTGTCTGCGCCTGCCCGTTTCCCGCGCGCCCGCGGCGCTGCTGAGCCCACAGCCCGTGTCCGCACTCTCGGAAAAGCGGCAGAAAATCGCGCCGCGGGGATCGGTGTCGGCGTCGCGGGCAGGCAGCCCACAAAACAG
>NW_026612832.1:0-32999 GCF_029582105.1 Oenanthe melanoleuca | reverse complement strand
TCCGGATATTTTTCCCAATAAGGCCTGGAATTCTGAGAGCTTTGGGGTGCCCCAATGCAACTTTTGGGAATTTTTGGGTCATTTTCAGTTTGATTCTTAGGGGATTTTTTCTTCCTTAGTGTGAATTTTAAGGGACTTTTCTGGTTTGTTAGGCTCAATTTTTCCTGGATTTTTCCTGATGCTTTTGCCAGCAGTCCTTGAAATTTTGGCAGAGTTGAGGTATTTTGGGATGGATTTCAGGAGTGTTTGGGCATTGTTCGTGTGATTTTGAGGTTTTGGGCCTTTTAAATCGCATTTCCTTTGGGTATTTTGCCCACACACTTCCCCAGTTTTTTCCTCAGAAATTCCTGGAATCTCGCTGGATTTTGGGGCCATGTTTGGTTTTTTAGTGCAAATGTTAGGAGTTTTCTGGCCATTTGTTGTGCTATTTCTGGGAGATTTTTGTATTTCTTAGTGTGAATTTTTTGTCATTTTCCTGGGTTGCTAAGGCGGAATTTATCCTGGATTTTTTCTGATGTTTTTGCCTATAATGCTTGGAAGTTTGACCGGTTTGGGGTGTTTCAGTGTCTATTTTAGGACTATTTCTGGTCATTTTCATATTGCTTTTTAAGGGGATTTTTGCATTTCTTATTGCGAATTCGTTAGTCTGAATTTTCCCTGGATTTTTAGTATTGCTTTTCCCAGGAATCCCTGGAATTTTGGCAGAGTTGAGGTGTTTTAGGATGGATTTCAGGAGGTTTTGGGCCATTGTTCGTGTGATTTTGAGGTTTTTGGGCTTTTTAAATCGCATTTCCTTTGGGTATTTTGCCCACACACTTCCCCAGTTTTTTCCTCAGAAATTCCTGGAATCTCGCTGCATTTTGGGGCCACGTTTGGTTTTTTAGTGCAGATGTTAGGAGTTTTTCTGGACATTTGTTGTGCAATTTCTGGGGGATTTTTGTATTTCTTAGAGCGAATTTGTTAGGCTGAATTTTCCCTGGATTTTCGTAATGCTTTTCCCAGTAATCCCTGGAATTTTGGCAGTGTTGAGGTGTTTTTGTACAGATTTCAGACGTTTTTGGGCCATTTTTTGTGCTATTTTATGGGGCTTTGGGTCCATTTTTAGTTGCATTTTCTCCGGAAGTTTGACCAGCAATTTCCTCAGTTTTTTGCTCAGAAACTCTTGGAATCTCGCTGGATTGTTGCACCATCTTTGGTTTTTTTAGTGCAGATGTTAGGAGTTTTTCTGGCCATTTTTTGTGGAAATTCTGGGAGATTTTTGTGTTTCTTAGTGTGAATTTTTTTTTGCATTTTCCTGGGTTGCTAAGGCTGAATTTATCCTGGATTTTTCCTGATGATTTTCCCAATAATGCTTAGAATTTTGTCCGGTTTGGGGCGTTTCAGTGTTGATTTTAGGACTTTTTTGGGCCATTTTCATATTGCTTTTTAAGGAGATTTTTGCGTTGCTCAGTGCGAATTCGTTAGGCTGAATTTCCTGTGGATTTTTCCTGATGTTTTTCCCAATAATGCTTGGAATTTTGGCCAGTTTGGGGTGGTTCAGCGTCTATTTTTTGACCATTTCTGGCCATTTATTTTTGCTTTTTCTGGGGGATTTTTGCATTTCTTAGTGCACATTTTTTAGTCTGAATTTTCCCTGGAGTTTTCCTGATGCTTTTCCCAGCAATCCTTGGGATTGTCATAGAGTTTAGGTGCTTTTCTAGTAATTCCAGGAGGTTTTGGGCCATTTTTTGTGCCATTTCATAGGGGTTTTTTACAATTTTAGGTCGCATTTCCTTTGGAAGTTTGCCCACCCATTTTTCAACTGTTTTCCTTAGAAATTCCTGGATTCTCACTGGCTTTTGGGGGCTGATATTAGGAGTTTTTCTGGCCATTTTTTTTTTTTTTGTGCGATTTCATTTGGATTTTTCTGTTTCTCAGTGCAAATTTTAAAGGATTTTTCCTGGGTCTTTTTCAAGGCCTGGAATTCTCCTGGGATTGTCCGGATGTTTTTACCAATAAGGCCTGGAATTTTGACAGCTTTGGGGTGCCCCAATGCAACTTTTGGGAATTTTTGGGTCATTTTCAGTTTGATTCTTAGGGGATTTTTTCTTCCTTAGTGTGAATTTTAAGGGACTTTTCTGGTTTGTTAGGCTCAATTTTTCCTGGATTTTTCCTGATGCTTTTGCCAGCAGTCCTTGAAATTTTGGCAGAGTTGAGGTATTTTGGGATGGATTTCAGGAGTGTTTGGGCATTGTTCGTGTGATTTTGAGGTTTTGGGCCTTTTAAATCGCATTTCCTTTGGGTATTTTGCCCACACACGTCCCCAGTTTTTTCCTCAGAAATTCCTGGAATCTCGCTGGATTTTGGGGCCATGTTTGGTTTTTTAGTGCAAATGTTAGGAGTTTTCTGGCCATTTGTTGTGCAATTTCTGGGAGATTTTTGTATTTCTTACTGTGAATTTTTTGTCATTTTCCTGGTTTGCTAAGGCTGAATTTATCCTGGATTTTCCTGATATTTTTCCCAATTATGCTTGGAACTTTGACCGGTTTGGGGTGGTTCAGTGTCTATTTTTTTACTATTTCTGGCCATTTTCATATTGCTTTTTATGGGATTTTTGCATTTCTTATTGCGAATTTTTTAGTCTGAATTTTCCCTGGAGTTTTCCTGATTTTTTTCCCAGCAATCCTTGGGATTGTCATAGATTTTAGGTGTTCTTCTAGTAATTCCAAGAGGTTTTGGGCCATTTTTTATGCCATTTCATAGGGGTTTTTTACAATTTTAGGTCGCATTTCCTTTGGAAGTTTGCCCACCCATTTTTCAACTGTTTTCCTTAGAAATTCCTGGATTCTCACTGGCTTTAGGGGCTGATATTAGGAGTTTTTTTGGCCTTTTTTTTTTTTTTTGTGCAATTTCTTGTGGATTTTTGTGTTTCTCAGTGCGAATTTTAAAGGATTTTTCCTGGGTTTATAAGGCAGAGATTTTCCTGGGATTGTCCAGATGTTTTTCCCAATAAGGCCTGGAATTTTGACAGCTTTGGGGTGCCCCAATGCAACTTTTGGGAATTTTTGGGTCATTTTCAGTTTGATTCTTAGGGGATTTTTTCTTCCTTAGTGTGAATTTTAAGGCACTTTTCTGGTTTGTTAGGCTCAATTTTTCCTGGATTTTTCCTGATGCTTTTGTTATAAATGAGCGCAATGGGCCATAAAAGATCAAATAACAATTTAAAAGATTTATTGGTTACAGAAAGCAAAAGCAAATTCAGCGCGCTGGACAGCAGGGGAGTCTCCACTCCACCACCTGCTGCGCCCACCCCCCCTTAGTCTGTTCCTTTTAAGCTGTTAGGTTTTTGGGTGACGTGCTCCTCTTTTAGTAATTCTGCGCATGCTCCTCCAGTTGCTAGGGGGTCTTTTTCTGCCTTCTGGTGGTCGGGGGATGAGGGCGAGTAGTCTTCCTCAGCCACTGACTCCTTTCTTGGCACTTAAAACAATATGTAATTATGCAAGCAAAGCAAAACACATTCTGGCTTTTTACTGTAAGGCCTATCAAGCAGAGCAAAGCAATTAACAAGTTCTAGCGATATCTTTTTCAAGGTCTGTCTGTCAGAGGATCAAAGCAGAACAACCCCCATTCTGACCTTACAAATCTTGGTGATATTCCTCCAAGGTCTAAAGTCTGTCAGGCGAACAAAAGGCCTCTTATTTATTACACTTTTGCCAGCAGTCCTTGAAATTTTGGCAGAGTTGAGGTGTTTTAGGATGGATTTCAGGAGTGTTTGGGCATTGTTCGTGTGATTTTTGAGGTTTTTGGGCTTTTTAAATCGCATTTCCTTTGGATATTTTGCCCACACACTTCCCCAGTTTTTTCCTAAGAAATTCCTGGAATCTCACTGGATTTTGGGGCCATGTTTGGTTTTTTAGTGCAGATGTTAGGAGTTTTTCTGACCATTTGTTGTGCTATTTCTGGGAGGTTTTTGTATTTCTTAGTGTGAATTTTTTGTCATTTTCCTGGGTTGCTAAGGCTGAATTTATCCTGGATTTTTTCTGATGTTTTTGCCTATAATGCTTGGAAGTTTGACCGGTTTGGGGTGTTTCAGTGTAATTTTAGGATTATTTCTGGTCATTTTCATATTGCTTTTTAAGGGGATTTTTGCATTTCTTAGTGCGAATTCGTTAGTCTGAATTTTCCCTGGATTTTTAGTATTGCTTTTCCCAGGAATCCCTGGAATTTTGGCAGAGTTGAGTTGTTTTTGTACAGATTTCAGACGTTTTTGGGCCATTTTTTGTGCTATTTTAGGGGGCTTTGGGTCCATTTTTAGTTGCATTTTCTCCGGAAGTTTGACCACCAATTTCCTCAGTTTTTTGCTCAGAAACTCTTGGAATCTCGCTGGATTGTTGCACCATGTTTGGTTTTTTTAGTGCAGATGTTAGGAGTTTTTCTGGCCATTTTTTGTGGAAATTCTGGGAGATTTTTGTATTTCTTACTGTGAATTTTTTGTCATTTTCCTGGTTTGCTAAGGCTGAATTTATCCTGGGTTTTTCCTGATGATTTTCCCAATAATGCTTAGAATTTTGTCCGGTTTGGGGTGTTTCAGTGTTGATTTTAGGACTTTTTTGGGCCATTTTCATATTGCTTTTTAAGGAGATTTTTGCGTTGCTCAGTGCGAATTCGTTAGGCTGAATTTCCTGTGGATTTTTCCTGATGTTTTTCCCAATAATGCTTGGAATTTTGGCCAGTTTGGGGTGGTTCAGTGTCTATTTTTTGACCATTTCTGGCCATTTATTTTTGCTTTTTCTGGGGGATTTTTGCATTTCTTAGTGCACATTTTTTAGTCTGAATTTTCCCTGGAGTTTTCCTGATGCTTTTCCTAGCAATCTTTGGGATTGTCATAGATTTTAGGTGCTTTTCTAGTAATTCCAGGAGGTTTTGGGCCATTTTTTGTGCCATTTCATAGGGGTTTGGACCATTACAGGTCGCATTTCCTTTGGAAGTTTGCCCACCCATTTTTCCAGTCTTTTCCTTAGAAATTCCTGGACTCTTACAGGCTTTAGGGGCTGATATTAGGAGTTTTTCTGGCCATTTTTTTTTTGCGCTATTTCTTGTGGATTTTTGTGTTTCTCAGTGCGAATTTTAAAGGATTTTTCCTGGGTTTTTTTCAAGGCCTGGAATTTTCCTGGGATTGTCCGGATATTTTTCCCAATAAGGCCTGGAATTTTGACAGCTTTGGGGTGCCCCAATGCAACTTTTGGGAATTTTTGGGTCATTTTCAGTTTGATTCTTAGGGGATTTTTTCTTCCTTAGTGTGAATTTTAAGGGACTTTTCTGGTTTGTTAGGCTCAATTTTTCCTGGATTTTTCCTGATGCTTTTGCCAGCAGTCCTTGAAATTTTGGCAGAGTTGAGGTGTTTTAGGATGGATTTCAGGAGGTTTTGGGCCATTGTTCGTGTGATTTTGAGGTTTGTGGGCTTTTTAAATCGCATTTCCTTTGGGTATTTTGCCCACACACTTCCCCAGTTTTTTCCTCAGAAATTCCTGGAATCTCACTGGATTTTGGGGCCATGTTTGGTTTTTTAGTGCAGATGTTAGGAGTTTTTCTGGACATTTTTTGTGCAATTTCTGGGGGATTTTTGTATTTCTTAGAGCGAATTTGTTAGGCTGAATTTTCCCTGGATTTTCGTAATGCTTTTCCCAGGAATCCCTGGAATTTTGGCAGTGTTGAGGTGTTTTTGTACAGATTTCAGACGTTTTTGGGCCATTTTTTGTGCTATTTTAGGGGGCTTTGGGCCATTTTTAGTTGCATTTTCTCCGGAAGTTTGACCACCAATTTCCTCAGTTTTTTGCTCAGAAACTCTTGGAATCTCGCTGGATTGTTGCACCATGTTTGGTTTTTTTAGTGCAGATGTTAGGAGTTTTTCTGGCCATTTTTTGTGGAAATTCTGGGAGATTTTTGTGTTTCTTAGTGTGAATTTTTTTTGCATTTTCCTGGTTTGCTAAGGCTGAATTTATCCTGGATTTTTCCTGATGATTTTCCCAATAATGCTTAGAATTTTGTCCGGTTTGGGGTGTTTCAGTGTTGATTTTAGGACTTTTTTGGGCCATTTTCATATTGCTTTTTAAGGAGATTTTTGCGTTGCTCAGTGCGAATTCGTTAGGCTGAATTTCCTGTGGATTTTTCCTGATGTTTTTCCCAATAATGCTTGGAATTTTGGCCAGTTTGGGGTGGTTCAGTGTCTATTTTTTGACCATTTCTGGCCATTTATTTTTGCTTTTTCTGGGGGATTTTTGCTTTTCTTATTGCGAATTTTTTAGTCTGAATTTTCCCTGGAGTTTTCCTGATTCTTTTCCCAGCAATCCTTGGGATTGTCATAGATTTTAGGTGCTTTTCTAGTAATTCCAGGAGGTTTTGGGCCATTTTTTGTGCCATTTCATAGGGGTTTGGACCATTACAGGTCGCATTTCCTTTGGAAGTTTGCCCACCCATTTTTCCAGTCTTTTCCTTAGAAATTCCTGGATTCTCACTGGCTTTTGGGGGCTGATATTAGGAGTTTTTCTGGCCATTTTTTTTTTGCGCTATTTCTTGTGGATATTTGTGTTTCTCAGTGCGAATTTTAAAGGATTTTTCCTGGGTTTTTTTCAAGGCCTGGAATTTTCCTGGGATTGTCCAGATGTTTTTCCCAATAAGGCCTGGAATTTTGACAGCTTTGGGGTGCCCCAATGCAACTTTTGGGAATTTTTGGGTCATTTTCAGTTTGATTCTTAGGGGATTTTTTCTTCCTTAGTGTGAATTTTAAGGGACTTTTCTGGTTTGTTAGGCTCAATTTTTCCTGGATTTTTCCTGATGCTTTTGCCAGCAGTCCTTGAAATTTTGGCAGAGTTGAGGTATTTTGGGACGGATTTCAGGAGTTTTTGGGCATTGTTCGTGTGATTTTGAGGTTTTTGGGCCTTTTAAATCGCATTTCCTTTGGGTATTTTGCCCACACACTTCCCCAGTTTTTTCCTCAGAAATTCCTGGAATCTCGCTGGATTTTGGGGCCATGTTTGGTTTTTCAGTGCAGATGTTAGGAGTTTTTCTGGACATTTGTTGTGCAATTTCTGGGGGATTTTTGTATTTCTTAGAGCGAATTTGTTAGGCTGAATTTTCCCTGGATTTTCGTAATGCTTTTCCCAGGAATCCCTGGAATTTTGGCAGTGTTGAGGTGTTTTTGTACAGATTTCAGACGTTTTTGGGCCATTTTTTGTGCTATTTTAGGGGGCTTTGGGCCATTTTTAGTTGCATTTTCTCCGGAAGTTTGACCACCAATTTCCTCAGTTTTTTTCTCAGAAACTCTTGGAATCTCGCTGGATTGTTGCACCATGTTTGGTTTTTTTAGTGCAGATGTTAGGAGTTTTTCTGGCCATTTTTTGTGGAAATTCTGGGAGATTTTTGTGTTTCTTAGTGTGAATTTTTTTTGCATTTTCCTGGGTTGCTAAGGCTGAATTTATCCTGGATTTTTCCTGATGATTTTCCCAATAATGCTTAGAATTTTGTCCGGTTTGGGGTGTTTCAGTGTTGATTTTAGGACTTTTTTGGGCCATTTTCATATTGCTTTTTAAGGAGATTTTTGCGTTGC
This sequence comes from Oenanthe melanoleuca, assembly GCF_029582105.1. NCBI lineage: Eukaryota > Metazoa > Chordata > Aves > Passeriformes > Muscicapidae > Oenanthe > Oenanthe melanoleuca. Next base: position 25,414 of record NW_026612832.1, on the reverse strand, counting down.
TCAGTGCGAATTCGTTAGGCTGAATTTCCTGTGGATTTTTCCTGATCTTTTTCCCAATAATGCTTGGAATTTTGGCCAGTTTGGGGTGGTTCAGTGTCTATTTTTTGACCATTTCTGGCCATTTATTTTTGCTTTTTCTGGGGGATTTTTGCTTTTCTTATTGCGAATTTTTTAGTCTGAATTTTCCCTGGAGTTTTCCTGATTCTTTTCCCAGCAATCCTTGGGATTGTCATAGATTTTAGGTGCTTTTCTAGTAATTCCAGGAGGTATTGGGCCATTTTTTGTGCCATTTCATAGGGGTTTGGACCATTATAGGTCGCATTTCCTTTGGAAGTTTGCCCACCCATTTTTCAACTGTTTTCCTTAGAAATTCCTGGATTCTCACTGGCTTTAGGGGCTGATATTAGGAGTTTTTCTGGCCATTTTTTTTTTTTGTGCGATTTCATTTGGATTTTTCTGTTTCTCAGTGCAAATTGTAAAGGATTTTTCCTGTTTTTTTCAAGGCCTGGAATTTTCCTGGGATTGTCCAGATGTTTTTCCCAATATGGCCTGGAATTTTGACAGCTTTGGGGTGCCCCAATGCAACTTTTGGGAATTTTTGGGTCATTTTCAGTTTGATTCTTAGGGGATTTTTTCTTCCTTAGTGTGAATTTTAAGGGACTTTTCTGGTTTGTTAGGCTCAATTTTTCCTGGATTTTTCCTGATGCTTTTGCCAGCAGTCCTTGAAATTTTGGCAGAGTTGAGGTATTTTGGGACGGATTTCAGGAGTGTTTGGGCATTGTTCGTGTGATTTTGAGGTTTTTGGGCCTTTTAAATCGCATTTCCTTTGGGTATTTTGCCCACACACTTCCCCAGTTTTTTCCTCAGAAATTCCTGGAATCTCGCTGGATTTTGGGGCCATGTTTGGTTTTTTAGTGCAGATGTTAGGAGTTTTTCTGGACATTTTTTGTGCAATTTCTGGGGGATTTTTGTATTTCTTAGAGCGAATTTGTTATGCTGAATTTTCCCTGGATTTTCGTAATGCTTTTCCCAGGAATCCCTGGAATTTTGGCAGTGTTGAGGTGTTTTTGTACAGATTTCAGACGTTTTTGGGCCATTTTTTGTGCTATTTTAGGGGGCTTTGGGCCATTTTTAGTTGCATTTTCTCCGGAAGTTTGACCACCAATTTCCTCAGTTTTTTGCTCAGAAACTCTTGGAATCTCGCTGGATTGTTGCACCATGTTTGGTTTTTTTAGTGCAGATGTTAGGAGTTTTTCTGGCCATTTTTTGTGGAAATTCTGGGAGATTTTTGTATTTCGTACTGTGAATTTTTTGTCATTTTCCTGGTTTGCTAAGGCTGAATTTATCCTGGATTTTCCTGATATTTTTCCTAATAATGCTTGGAAGTTAGACCGGTTTGGGGCGGTTCAGTGTCTATTTTTTGACTATTTCTGGCCATTTTCATATTGCTTTTTATGGGATTTTTGCTTTTCTTATTGCGAATTTTTTAGTCTGAATTTTCCCTGGAGTTTTCCTGATGCTTTTCCCAGCAATCCTTGGGATTGTCATAGATTTTAGGTGCTTTTCTAGTAATTCCAGGAGGTTTTGGGCCATTTTTTGAGCCATTTCATAGGGGTTTGGACCATTACAGGTCGCATTTCCTTTGGAAGTTTGCCCACCCATTTTTCCACTCTTTTCCTTAGAAATTCCTGGATTCTCACTGGCTTTTGGGGGCTGATATTAGGAGTTTTTCTGGCCATTTTTTTTTTGCCCTATTTCTTGTGGATTTTTGTGTTTCTCAGTGCGAATTTTAAAGGATTTTTCCTGGGTTTTTTTCAAGGCCTGGAATTTTCCTGGGATTGTCCGGATGTTTTTCCCAATATGGCCTGGAATTTTGACAGCTTTGGGGTGCCCCAATGCAACTTTTGGGAATTTTTGGGTCATTTTCAGTTTGATTCTTAGGGGATTTTTTCTTCCTTAGTGTGAATTTTAAGGGACTTTTCTGGTTTGTTAGGCTCAATTTTTCCTGGATTTTTCCTGATGCTTTTGCCAGCAGTCCTTGAAATTTTGGCAGAGTTGAGGTATTTTGGGACGGATTTCAGGAGTTTTTGGGCATTGTTCGTGTGATTTTGAGGTTTTTGGGCCTTTTAAATCGCATTTCCTTTGGGTATTTTGCCCACACACTTCCCCAGTTTTTTCCTCAGAAATTCCTGGAATCTCGCTGGATTTTGGGGCCATGTTTGGTTTTTTAGTGTAGATGTTAGGAGTTTTCTGGCCATTTGTTGTGCAATTTCTGGGAGATTTTTGTATTTCTTACTGTGAATTTTTTGTCATTTTCCTGGTTTGCTAAGGCTGAATTTATCCGGGATTTTTTCTGATATTTTTCCCAATTATGCTTGGAACTTTGACCGGTTTGGGGTGGTTCAGTGTCTATTTTTTGACTATTTCTGGTCATTTTCATATTGCTTTTTATGGGATTTTTGCATTTCTTATTGCGAATTTTTTAGTCTGAATTTTCCCTGGAGTTTTCCTGATTTTTTTCCCAGCAATCCTTGGGATTGTCATAGATTTTAGGTGTTCTTCTAGTAATTCCAAGAGGTTTTGGGCCATTTTTTATGCCATTTCATAGGGGTTTTTTACAATTTTAGGTCGCATTTCCTTTGGAAGTTTGCCCACCCATTTTTCCAGTCTTTTCCTTAGAAATTCCTGGATTCTCACTGGCTTTAGGGGCTGATATTAGGAGTTTTTTTGGCCTTTTTTTTTTTTTTTGTGCAATTTCTTGTGGATTTTTGTGTTTCTCAGTGCGAATTTTAAAGGATTTTTCCTGGTTTTATAAGGCAGAGATTTTCCTGGGATTGTCCAGATGTTTTTCCCAATATGGCCTGGAATTTTGACAGCTTTGGGGTGCCCCAATGCAACTTTTGGGAATTTTTGGGTCATTTTCAGTTTGATTCTTAGGGGATTTTTTCTTCCTTAGTGTGAATTTTAAGGGACTTTTCTGGTTTGTTAGGCTCAATTTTTCCTGGATTTTTCCTGATGCTTTTGCCAGCAGTCCTTGAAATTTTGGCAGAGTTGAGGTATTTTGGGACGGATTTCAGGAGTTTTTGGGCATTGTTCGTGTGATTTTGAGGTTTTTGGGCCTTTTAAATCGCATTTCCTTTGGGTATTTTGCCCACACACTTCCCCAGTTTTTTCCTCAGAAATTCCTGGAATCTCGCTGGATTTTGGGGCCATTTTTGTGTTTCTTAGTGTAGATGTTAGGAATTTTTCTGGACATTTTTTGTGCTATTTCTGGGGGATTTTTGTATTTCTTAGAGCGAATTTGTTATGCTGAATTTTCCCTGGATTTTCGTAATGCTTTTCCCAGTAATCCCTGGAATTTTGGCAGTGTTGAGGTGTTTTTGTACAGATTTCAGACGTTTTTGGGCCATTTTTTGTGCTATTTTAGGGGGCTTTGGGTCCATTTTTAGTTGCATTTTCTCCGGAACTTTGACCACCAATTTCCTCAGTTTTTTGCTCAGAAACTCTTGGAATCTCGCTGGATTGTTGCACCATGTTTGGTTTTTTTAGTGCAGATGTTAGGAGTTTTTCTGGCCATTTTTTGTGGAAATTCTGGGAGATTTTTGTGTTTCTTAGTGTGAATATTTTGTCAATTTCCTGGTTTGCTAAGGCTGAATTTATCCTGGATTTTCCTGATATTTTTCCTAATAATGCTTGGAAGTTAGACCGGTTTGGGGCGGTTCAGTGTCTATTTTTTGACTATTTCTGGCCATTTTCATATTGCTTTTTATGGGATTTTTGCATTTCTTATTGCGAATTTTTTAGTCTGAATTTTCCCTGGAGTTTTTCCTGATTCTTTTCCCAGCAATCCTTGGGATTGTCATAGATTTTAGGTGCTTTTCTAGTAATTCCAGGAGGTTTTGGGCCATTTTTTGTGCCATTTCATAGGGGTTTTTTACAATTTTAGGTCGCATTTCCTTTGGAAGTTTGCCCACCCATTTTTCAACTGTTTTCCTTAGAAATTCCTGGATTCTCACTGGCTTTTGGGGCTGATATTAGGAGTTTTTCTGGCCATTTTTTATTGCAATTTCTTGTGGATTTTTGTGTTTCTCAGTGCGAATTGTAAAGGATTTTCCTGGTTTTATAAGGCAGAGATTTTCCTGGGATTGTCCAGATGTTTTTCCAATAAGGCCTGGAATTCTGAGACCTTTGGGGTGCCCCAATGCAACTTTTGGGAATTATTGTGTCATTTTCAGTTTGATTCTTAGGGGATATTTTCTTCCTTAGTGCGAATTTTAAAGGACTTTTCTGATTTGTTAGGCTCAATTTTTCCTGGATTTTTCCTGTTGCTTTTGCCAGCAGGCTTTGGAATTTTAGGCAGAGTTGAGGTGTTTTAGGATGGATTTCAGGAGGTTTTGGGCCATTGTTCGTGTGATTTTCAGGCTTTTTGGGCCATTTTATTTCGCATTTCCTCCGGATAATTTGCACACTCACTTCCCCAGTTTTTCCTCAGAAATTCCTGGAATCTCGCTGGATTTTGGGGCCATGTTTGGTTTTTTAGTGCAGATGTTAGGAGTTTTTCTGGACATTTGTTGTGCAATTTCTGGGGGATTTTTGTATTTCTTAGAGCGAATTTGTTAGGCTGAATTTTCCCTGGATTTTCGTAATGCTTTTCCCAGTAATCCCTGGAATTTTGGCAGTGTTGAGGTGTTTTTTACAGATTTCAGAGGTTTTTGGGCCATTTTTTGTGCTATTTTAGGGGCTTTGGCCATTTTTAGTTGCATTTTCTCCGGAAGTTTGCCCACCAATTTCCCCACTTTTTTCCTCAGAAACTCTTGGAATCTTGCTGGATTGTTGCACCATGTTTGGTTTTTTTAGTGCAGATGTTAGGAGTTTTTCTGGCCATTTTTTGTGGAAATTCTGGGAGATTTTTGTGTTTCTTAGTGTGAATATTTTGTCAATTTCCTGGTTTGCTAAGGCTGAATTTATCCTGGATTTTCCTGATATTTTTTCCTAATAATGCTTGGAAGTTAGACCGGTTTGGGGCGGTTCAGTGTCTATTTTTTGACTATTTCTGGCCATTTTCATATTGCTTTTTATGGGATTTTTGCATTTCTTATTGCGAATTTTTTAGTCTGAATTTTCCCTGGAGTTTTCCTGATTCTTTTCCCAGCAATCCTTGGGATTGTCATAGATTTTAGGTGCTTTTCTAGTAATTCCAGGAGGTTTTGGGCCATTTTTTGTGCCATTTCATAGGGGTTTTTTACAATTTTAGGTCGCATTTCCTTTGGAAGTTTGCCCACCCATTTTTCAACTGTTTTCCTTAGAAATTCCTGGATTCTCACTGGCTTTAGGGGCTGATATTAGGAGTTTTTCTGGCCATTTTTTTTTTTTTTTGTGCGATTTCATTTGGATTTTTCTGTTTCTCAGTGCAAATTGTAAAGGATTTTTCCGGTTTTTTTCAAGGCCTGGAATTTTCCTGGGATTGTCCGGATATTTTTCCCAATAAGGCCTGGAATTCTGAGACCTTTGGGGTGCCCCACTGCAACTTTTGGGAATTTTTGGGTCATTTTCAGTTTGATTCTTAGGGGATTTTTTCTTCCTTAGTGTGAATTTTAAGGGACTTTTCTGGTTTGTTAGGCTCAATTTTTCCTGGATTTTTCCTGATGCTTTTGCCAGCAGTCCTTGAAATTTTGGCAGAGTTGAGGTATTTTGGACGGATTTCAGGAGTGTTTGGGCATTGTTCGTGTGATTTTGAGGTTTTGGGCCTTTTAAATCGCATTTCCTTTGGGTATTTTGCCCACACACTTCCCCAGTTTTTTCCTCAGAAATTCCTGGAATCTCGCTGGATTTTGGGGCCATGTTTGGTTTTTTAGTGCAAATGTTAGGAGTTTTCTGGCCATTTGTTGTGCAATTTCTGGGAGATTTTTGTATTTCTTACTGTGAATTTTTGTCATTTTCCTGGTTTGCTAAGGCTGAATTTATCCCGGATTTTCCTGATATTTTTCCCAATTATGCTTGGAACTTTGACCGGTTTGGGGTGGTTCAGTGTCTATTTTTTTACTATTTCTGGCCATTTTCATATTGCTTTTTATGGGATTTTTGCATTTCTTATTGCGAATTTTTTAGTCTGAATTTTCCCTGGAGTTTTCCTGATTCTTTTCCCAGCAATCCTTGGGATTGTCATAGATTTTAGGTGCTTTTCTAGTAATTCCAAGAGGTTTTGGGCCATTTTTTATGCCATTTCATAGGGTTTTTTTACAATTTTAGGTCGCATTTCCTTTGGAAGTTTGCCCACCCATTTTTCCAGTCTTTTCCTTAGAAATTCCTGGATTCTCACTGGCTTTAGGGGCTGATATTAGGAGTTTTTTTGGCCTTTTTTTTTTTTTTTTGCAATTTCTTGTGGATTTTTGTGTTTCTCAGTGCGAATTTTAAAGGATTTTTCCTGGGTTTATAAGGCAGAGATTTTCCTGGGATTGTCCAGATGTTTTTCCCAATAAGGCCTGGAATTTTGACAGCTTTGGGGTGCCCCAATGCAACTTTTGGGAATTTTTGGGTCATTTTCAGTTTGATTCTTAGGGGATTTTTTCTTCCTTAGTGTGAATTTTAAGGGACTTTCTGGTTTGTTAGGCTCAATTTTTCCTGGATTTTTCCTGATGCTTTTGCCAGCAGTCCTTGAAATTTTGGCAGAGTTGAGGTGTTTTAGGATGGATTTCAGGAGTGTTTGGGCATTGTTCGTGTGATTTTTGAGGTTTTTGGGCTTTTTAAATCGCATTTCCTTTGGATATTTTGCCCACACACTTCCCCAGTTTTTTCCCAAGAAATTCCTGGAATCTCACTGGATTTTGGGGCCATGTTTGGTTTTTTAGTGCAGATGTTAGGAGTTTTTCTGACCATTTGTTGTGCTATTTCTGGGAGATTTTTGTATTTCTTAGTGTGAATTTTTTGTCATTTTCCTGGGTTGCTAAGGCGGAATTTATCCTGGATTTTTTCTGATGTTTTTGCCTATAATGCTTGGAAGTTTGACCGGTTTGGGGTGTTTCAGTGTCAATTTTAGGACTATTTCTGGTCATTTTCATATTGCTTTTTAAGGGGATTTTTGCATTTCTTAGTGCGAATTCGTTAGTCTGAATTTTCCCTGAATTTTTAGTATTGCTTTTCCCAGGAATCCCTGGAATTTTGGCAGAGTTGAGGTGTTTTAGGATGGATTTCAGGAGGTTTTGGGCCATTGTTCGTGTGATTTTGAGGTTTTTGGGCTTTTTAAATCGCATTTCCTTTGGTATTTTGCCCACACACTTCCCCAGTTTTTTCCTCAGAAATTCCTGGAATCTCGCTGGATTTTGGGGCCATGTTTGGTTTTTTAGTGCAGATGTTAGGAGTTTTTCTGGACATTTGTTGTGCAATTTCTGGGGGATTTTTGTATTTCTTAGAGCGAATTTGTTAGGCTGAATTTTCCCTGGATTTTCGTAATGCTTTTACCAGTAATCCCTGGAATTTTGGCAGTGCTGAGGTGTTTTTGTACAGATTTCAGAGGTTTTTGGGCCATTTTTTGTGCTATTTTAGGGGGCTTTGGGCCATTTTTAGTTGCATTTTCTCCGGAAGTTTGCCCACCAATTTCCCCACTTTTTTCCTCAGAAACTCTTGGAATCTTGCTGGATTGTTGCACCATGTTTGGTTTTTTTAGTGCAGATGTTAGGAGTTTTTCTGGCCATTTTTTGTGGAAATTCTGGGAGATTTTTGTGTTTCTTAGTGTGAATATTTTGTCAATTTCCTGGTTTGCTAAGGCTGAATTTATCCTGGATTTTCCTGATATTTTTCCTAATAATGCTTGGAAGTTAGACCGGTTTGGGGCGGTTCAGTGTCTATTTTTTGACTATTTCTGGCCATTTTCATATTGCTTTTTATGGGATTTTTGCATTTCTTATTGCGAATTTTTTAGTCTGAATTTTCCCTGGAGTTTTCCTGATTCTTTTCCCAGCAATCCTTGGGATTGTCATAGATTTTAGGTGCTTTTCTAGTAATTCCAGGAGGTTTTGGGCCATTTTTTGTGCCATTTCATAGGGGTTTTTTACAATTTTAGGTCGCATTTCCTTTGGAAGTTTGCCCACCCATTTTTCCAGTCTTTTCCTTAGAAATTCCTGGATTCTCACTGGCTTTAGGGGCTGATATTAGGAGTTTTTTGGCCTTTTTTTTTTTTTTTTGTGCAATTTCTTGTGGATTTTTGTGTTTCTCAGTGCGAATTTTAAAGGATTTTTCCTGGGTTTATAAGGCAGAGATTTTCCTGGGATTGTCCAGATGTTTTTCCCAATAAGTCCTGGAATTTTGACAGCTTTGGGGTGCCCCAATGCAACTTTTGGGAATTTTTGGGTCATTTTCAGTTTGATTCTTAGGGATTTTTTCTTCCTTAGTGTGAATTTTAAGGGACTTTTCTGGTTTGTTAGGCTCAATTTTTCCTGGATTTTTCCTGATGCTTTTGCCAGCAGTCCTTGAAATTTTGGCAGAGTTGAGGTGTTTTAGGATGGATTTCAGGAGTGTTTGGGCATTGTTCGTGTGATTTTTGAGGGTTTTGGGCTTTTTAAATCGCATTTCCTTTGGGTATTTTGCCCACACACTTCCCCAGTTTTTTCCTCAGAAATTCCTGGAATCTCTGCTGATTTTGGGGCCATGTTTGGTTTTTTAGTGCAGATGTTAGGAGTTTTTCTGACCATTTGTTGTGCTATTTCTGGGAGATTTTTGTATTTCTTAGTGTGAATTTTTTGTCATTTTCCTGGGTTGCTAAGGCGGAATTTATCCTGGATTTTTTCTGATGTTTTTGCCTATAATGCTTGGAAGTTTGACCGGTTTGGGGTGTTTCAGTGTCAATTTTAGGACTATTTCTGGTCATTTTCATATTGCTTTTTAAGGGGATTTTTGCATTTCTTATTGCGAATTCGTTAGTCTGAATTTTCCCTGGATTTTTAGTATTGCTTTTCCCAGGAATCCCTGGAATTTTGGCAGAGTTGAGTTGTTTTTGTACAGATTTCAGACGTTTTTGGGCCATTTTTTGTGCTATTTTAGGGGGCTTTGGGCCATTTTTAGTTGCATTTTCTCCGGAAGTTTGACCACCAATTTCCTCAGTTTTTTGCTCAGAAACTCTTGGAATCTTGCTGGATTGTTGCACCATGTTTGGTTTTTTTAGTGCAGATGTTAGGAGTTTTTCTGGCCATTTTTTGTGGAAATTCTGGGAGATTTTTGTGTTTCTTAGTGTGAATATTTTGTCAATTTCCTGGTTTGCTAAGGCTGAATTTATCCTGGATTTTTCCTGATGATTTTCCCAATAATGCTTAGAATTTTGTCCGGTTTGGGGTGTTTCAGTGTTGATTTTAGGACTTTTTTGGGCCATTTTCATATTGCTTTTTAAGGAGATTTTTGCGTTGCTCAGTGCGAATTCGTTAGGCTGAATTTCCTGTGGATTTTTCCTGATGTTTTTCCCAATAATGCTTGGAATTTTGGCCAGTTTGGGGTGGTTCAGTGTCTATTTTTTGACCATTTCTGGCCATTTATTTTTGCTTTTTCTGGGGGATTTTTGCATTTCTTAGTGCACATTTTTTAGTCTGAATTTTCCCTGGAGTTTTCCTGATGCTTTTCCCAGCAATCCTTGGGATTGTCATAGATTTTAGGTGCTTTTCTAGTAATTCCAGGAGGTTTTGGGCCATTTTTTGTGCCATTTCATAGGGGTTTGGACCATTATAGGTCGCATTTCCTTTGGAAGTTTGCCCACCCATTTTTCAACTGTATTCCTTAGAAATTCCTGGATTCTCACTGGCTTTAGGGGCTGATATTAGGAGTTTTTCTGGCCATTTTTTTTTTTTTGGTGCGATTTCATTTGGATTTTTCTGTTTCTCAGTGCAAATTGTAAAGGATTTTTCCTGTTTTTTTCAAGGCCTGGAATTTTCCTGGGATTGTCCAGATGTTTTTCCCAATATGGCCTGGAATTTTGACAGCTTTGGGGTGCCCCAATGCAACTTTTGGGAATTTTTGTGTCATTTTCAGTTTGATTCTTAGGGATATTTTCTTCCTTAGTGCGAATTTTAAAGGACTTTTCTGATTTGTTAGGCGCAATTTTTCCTGGATTTTTCCTGTTGCTTTTGCCAGCAGGCTTTGGAAATTTAGGCAGAGTTGAGGTGTTTTAGGATGGATTTCAGGAGGTTTTGGGCCATTGTTCGTGTGATTTTCAGGCTTTTTGGGCCATTTTAATTCGCATTTCCTCCGGATAATTTGCACACTCACTTCCCCAGTTTTTTCCTCAGAAATTCCTGGAATCTCACTGGATTTTGGAGCCATGTTTGGTTTTTTAGTGCAGATTTAGGAGTTTTTCTGGACATTTGTTGTGCAATTTCTGGGGGATTTTTGTATTTCTTAGAGCGAATTTGTTAGGCTGAATTTTCCCTGGATTTTCGTAATGCTTTTCCCAGTAATCCCTGGAATTTTGGCAGTGTTGAGGTGTTTTTGTACAGATTTCAGACGTTTTTGGGCCATTTTTTGTGCTATTTTAGGGGGCTTTGGGCCATTTTTAGTTGCATTTTCTCCGGAAGTTTGCCCACCAATTTCCTCAGTTTTTTCCTCAGAAACTCTTGGAATCTTGCTGGATTGTTGCACCATGTTTGGTTTTTTTAGTGCAGATGTTAGGAGTTTTTCTGGCCATTTTTTGTGGAAATTCTGGGAGATTTTTGTGTTTCTTAGTGTGAATATTTTGTCAATTTCCTGGTTTTGCTAAGGCTGAATTTATCCTGGATTTTCCTGATATTTTTCCTAATAATGCTTGGAAGTTAGACCGGTTTGGGGCGGTTCAGTGTCTATTTTTTGACTATTTCTGGCCATTTTCATATTGCTTTTTATGGATTTTTGCATTTCTTATTGCGAATTTTTTAGTCTGAATTTTCCCTGGAGTTTTCCTGATTCTTTTCCCAGCAATCCTTGGGATTGTCATAGATTTTAGGTGCTTTTCTAGTAATTCCAGGAGGTTTTGGGCCATTTTTTGTGCCATTTCATAGGGTTTTTTACAATTTTAGGTCGCATTTCCTTTGGAAGTTTGCCCACCCATTTTTCAACTGTTTTCCTTAGAATTCCTGGATTCTCACTGGCTTTTGGGGGCTGATATTAGGAGTTTTTCTGGCCATTTTTTATTGCAATTTCTTGTGGATTTTTGTGTTTCTCAGTGCGAATTGTAAAGGATTTTCCCTGGTTTTATAAGGCAGAGATTTTCCTGGGATTGTCCAGATGTTTTTCCCAATAAGGCCTGGAATTCTGAGACCTTTGGGGTGCCCCAATGCAACTTTTGGGAATTATTGTGTCATTTTCAGTTTGATTCTTAGGGGATATTTTCTTCCTTAGTGCGAATTTTAAAGGACTTTTCTGATTTGTTAGGCTCAATTTTTCCTGGATTTTTCCTGTTGCTTTTGCCAGCAGGCTTTGGAATTTTAGGCAGAGTTGAGGTGTTTTAGGATGGTTTCAGGAGGTTTTGGGCCATTGTTCGTGTGATTTTCAGGCTTTTTGGGCCATTTTATTTCGCATTTCCTCCGGATAATTTGCACACTCACTTCCCCAGTTTTTTCCTCAGAAATTCCTGGAATCTCGCTGGATTTTGGGGCCATGTTTGGTTTTTTAGTGCAGATGTTAGGAGTTTTTCTGGACATTTGTTGTGCAATTTCTGGGGGATTTTTGTATTTCTTAGAGCGAATTTGTTAGGCTGAATTTCCCTGGATTTTCGTAATGCTTTTCCCAGTAATCCCTGGAATTTTGGCAGTGTTGAGGTGTTTTTGTACAGATTTCAGAGGTTTTTGGGCCATTTTTTGTGCTATTTTAGGGGCTTTGGGCCATTTTTAGTTGCATTTTCTCCGGAAGTTTGCCCACCAATTTCCCCACTTTTTTCCTCAGAAACTCTTGGAATCTTGCTGGATTGTTGCACCATGTTTGGTTTTTTTAGTGCAGATGTTAGGAGTTTTTCTGGCCATTTTTTGTGGAATTCTGGGAGATTTTTGTGTTTCTTAGTGTGAATATTTTGTCATTTCCTGGTTTGCTAAGGCTGAATTTATCCTGGATTTTCCTGATATTTTTTCCTAATATGCTTGGAAGTTAGACCGGTTTGGGGCGGTTCAGTGTCTATTTTTTGACTATTTCTGGCCATTTTTCATATTGCTTTTTATGGGATTTTGCATTTCTTATTGCGAATTTTTTAGTCTGAATTTTCCCTGGAGTTTTCCTGATTCTTTTCCCAGCAATCCTTGGATTGTCATAGATTTAGGTGCTTTTCTAGTAATTCCAGGAGGTTTTGGGCCATTTTTTGTGCCATTTCATAGGGGTTTTTTACAATTTTAGGTCGCATTTCCTTTGGAAGTTTGCCCACCCATTTTTCAACTGTTTTCCTTAGAAATTCCTGGATTCTCACTGGCTTTAGGGCTGATATTAGGAGTTTTTCTGGCCATTTTTTTTTTTTTTTGTGCGATTTCATTTGGATTTTTCTGTTTCTCAGTGCAAATTGTAAAGGATTTTTCCGGTTTTTTTTCAAGGCCTGGAATTTTCCTGGGATTGTCCGGATATTTTTTCCCAATAAGGCCTGGAATTCTGAGACCTTTGGGGTGCCCCACTGCAACTTTTGGGAATTTTTTGGGTCATTTTCAGTTTGATTCTTAGGGGATTTTTTCTTCCTTAGTGTGAATTTTAAGGGACTTTTCTGGTTTGTTAGGCTCAATTTTTCCTGGATTTTTCCTGATGCTTTTGCCAGCAGTCCTTGAAATTTTGGCAGAGTTGAGGTATTTTGGGACGGATTTCAGGAGTGTTTGGGCATTGTTCGTGTGATTTTGAGGTTTTTGGGCCTTTTAAATCGCATTTCCTTTGGTATTTTGCCCACACACTTCCCCAGTTTTTTTCCTCAGAAATTCCTGGAATCTCGCTGGATTTTGGGGCCATGTTTGGTTTTTTAGTGCAAATGTTAGAGTTTTCTGGCCATTTGTTGTGCAATTTCTGGGAGATTTTTGTATTTCTTACTGTGAATTTTTGTCATTTTCCTGGTTTGCTAAGGCTGAATTTATCCCGGATTTTCCTGATATTTTTCCCAATTATGCTTGGAACTTTGACCGGTTTGGGGTGTTCAGTGTCTATTTTTTTACTATTTCTGGCCATTTTCATATTGCTTTTTATGGGATTTTTGCATTTCTTATTGCGAATTTTTTAGTCTGAATTTTCCCTGGAGTTTTCCTGATTCTTTTCCCAGCAATCCTTGGGATTGTCATAGATTTTAGGTGCTTTTCTAGTAATTCCAAGAGGTTTTGGGCCATTTTTTATGCCATTTCATAGGGTTTTTTACAATTTTAGGTCGCATTTCCTTTGGAAGTTTGCCCACCCATTTTTCCAGTCTTTTCCTTAGAAATTCCTGGATTCTCACTGGCTTTAGGGGCTGATATTAGGAGTTTTTTTGGCCTTTTTTTTTTTTTTTTGCAATTTCTTGTGGATTTTTTGTTTCTCAGTGCGAATTTAAAGGATTTTTCCTGGGTTTATAAGGCAGAGATTTTCCTGGGATTGTCCAGATGTTTTTTCCCAATAAGGCCTGGAATTTTGACAGCTTTGGGGTGCCCCAATGCAACTTTTGGGAATTTTTGGGTCATTTTCAGTTTGATTCTTAGGGGATTTTTTCTTCCTTAGTGTGAATTTTAAGGGACTTTTCTGGTTTGTTAGGCTCAATTTTTCCTGGATTTTTCCTGATGCTTTTGCCAGCAGTCCTTGAAATTTTGGCAGAGTTGAGGTGTTTTAGGATGGATTTTCAGGAGTGTTTGGGCATTCTTGTTGTGTGTGATTTTTGAGGTTTTTGGGCTTTTTAAATCGCATTTCCTTTGGATATTTTGCCCACACACTTCCCCAGTTTTTTTCCCAAGAAATTCCTGGAATCTCACTGGATTTTGGGGCCATGTTTGGTTTTTTAGTGCAGATGTTAGGAGTTTTTCTGACCATTTGTTGTGCTATTTCTGGGAGATTTTTGTATTTCTTAGTGTGAATTTTTGTCATTTTCCTGGGTTGCTAAGGCGGAATTTATCCTGGATTTTTTCTGATGTTTTTGCCTATAATGCTTGGAAGTTTGACCGGTTTGGGGTGTTTCAGTGTCAATTTTAGGACTATTTCTGGTCATTTTCATATTGCTTTTTAAGGGGATTTTTGCATTTCTTAGTGCGAATTCGTTAGTCTGAATTTTCCCTGATTTTTAGTATTGCTTTTCCCAGGAATCCCTGGAATTTTGGCAGAGTTGAGGTGTTTTAGGATGGATTTCAGGAGGTTTTGGGCCATTGTCGTGTGATTTTGAGGTTTTTGGGCTTTTTAAATCGCATTTCCTTTGGTATTTTGCCCACACACTTCCCCAGTTTTTTCCTCAGAATTCCTGGAATCTCGCTGGATTTTGGGGCCATGTTTGGTTTTTTTAGTGCAGATGTTAGGAGTTTTTCTGGACATTTGTTGTGCAATTTCTGGGGGATTTTTGTATTTCTTAGAGCGAATTTGTTAGGCTGAATTTTCCCTGGATTTTCGTAATGCTTTTACCAGTAATCCCTGGAATTTTGGCAGCTGAGGTGTTTTTGTACAGATTTCAGACGTTTTTGGGCCATTTTTTGTGCTATTTTAGGGGGCTTTGGGCCATTTTTAGTTGCATTTTCTCCGGAAGTTTGCCCACCAATTTCCCCACTTTTTTCCTCAGAAACTCTTGGAATCTTGCTGGATTGTTGCACCATGTTTGGTTTTTTTAGTGCAGATGTTAGGAGTTTTTTCTGGCCATTTTTTGTGGAAATTCTGGGAGATTTTTGTGTTTCTTAGTGTGAATATTTTGTCAATTTCCTGGTTTGCTAAGGCTGAATTTATCCTGGATTTTCCTGATATTTTTCCTAATAATGCTTGGAAGTTAGACCGGTTTGGGGCGGTTCAGTGTCTATTTTTTGACTATTTCTGGCCATTTTCATATTGCTTTTTATGGGATTTTTGCATTTCTTATTGCGAATTTTTTAGTCTGAATTTTCCCTGGAGTTTTCCTGATTCTTTTCCCAGCAATCCTTGGGATTGTCATAGATTTTAGGTGCTTTTCTAGTAATTCCAGGAGGTTTTGGGCCATTTTTTGTGCCATTTCATAGGGGTTTTTTACAATTTTAGGTCGCATTTCCTTTGGAAGTTTGCCCACCCATTTTTCAACTGTTTTCCTTAGAAATTCCTGGATTCTCACTGGCTTTTGGGGGCTGATATTAGGAGTTTTTCTGGCCATTTTTTATTGCAATTTCTTGTGGATTTTTGTGTTTCTCAGTGCGAATTGTAAAGGATTTTCCCTGGTTTTTAAGGCAGAGATTTTCCTGGGATTGTCCATGTTTTTTCCCAATATGGCCTGGAATTCTGAGACCTTTGGGGTGCCCCAATGCAACTTTTGGGAATTATTGTGTCATTTTCAGTTTGATTCTTAGGGATATTTTCTTCCTTAGTGCGAATTTTAAAGGACTTTTCTGATTTGTTAGGCTCAATTTTTCCTGGATTTTTCCTGTTGCTTTTGCCAGCAGGCTTTGGAATTTTAGGCAGAGTTGAGGTGTTTTAGGATGGATTTCAGGAGGTTTTGGGCCATTGTTCGTGTGATTTTCAGGCTTTTTGGGCCATTTTATTCGCATTTCCTCCGGATAATTTGCACACTCACTTCCCCAGTTTTTTCCTCAGAAATTCCTGGAATCTCGCTGGATTTTGGGGCCATGTTTGGTTTTTTAGTGCAGATGTTAGGAGTTTTTCTGGACATTTGTTGTGCAATTTCTGGGGGATTTTTGTATTTCTTAGAGCGAATTTGTTAGGCTGAATTTTCCCTGGATTTTCGTAATGCTTTTCCCAGTAATCCCTGGAATTTTGGCAGTGTTGAGGTGTTTTTGTACAGATTTCAGACGTTTTTGGGCCATTTTTTGTGCTATTTTAGGGGGCTTTGGGCCATTTTTAGTTGCATTTTCTCCGGAAGTTTGCCCACCAATTTCCCCACTTTTTTCCTCAGAAACTCTTGGAATCTCGCTGGATTGTTGCACCATGTTTGGTTTTTTTAGTGCAGATGTTAGGAGTTTTTCTGGCCATTTTTTGTGGAAATTCTGGGAGATTTTTGTGTTTCTTAGTGTGAATTTTTTTTCATTTCCTGGTTTGCTAAGGCTGAATTTATCCTGGATTTTTCCTGATGATTTTCCCAATAATGCTTAGAATTTTGTCCGGTTTGGGGTTTTCAGTGTCGATTTTAGGACTTTTTTGGGCCATTTTCATATTGCTTTTTAAGGAGATTTTTGCGTTGCTCAGTGCGAATTCGTTAGGCTGAATTTCCTGTGGATTTTTCCTGATGTTTTTCCCAATAATGCTTGGAATTTTGGCCAGTTTGGGGTGGTTCAGTGTCTATTTTTTGACCATTTCTGGCCATTTATTTTTGCTTTTTCTGGGGGATTTTTGCATTTCTTAGTGCACATTTTTTAGTCTGAATTTTCCCTGGAGTTTTCCTGATTCTTTTCCTAGCAATCCTTGGGATTGTCATAGATTTTAGGTGCTTTTCTAGTAATTCCAAGAGGTTTTGGGCCATTTTTTATGCCATTTCATAGGGGTTTTTTACAATTTTAGGTCGCATTTCCTTTGGAAGTTTGCCCACCCATTTTTCCAGTCTTTTCCTTAGAAATTCCTGGATTCTCACTGGCTTTAGGGGCTGATATTAGGAGTTTTTTTGGCCTTTTTTTTTTTTTTTGTGCAATTTCTTGTGGATTTTTGTGTTTCTCAGTGCGAATTTTAAAGGATTTTTCCTGGTTTTATAAGGCAGAGATTTTCCTGGGATTGTCCAGATGTTTTTCCCAATAAGGCCTGGAATTTTGACAGCTTTGGGGTGCCCCAATGCAACTTTTGGGAATTTTTGGGTCATTTTCAGTTTGATTCTTAGGGGATTTTTTCTTCCTTAGTGTGAATTTTAAGGGACTTTTCTGGTTTGTTAGGCTCAATTTTTCCTGGATTTTTCCTGATGCTTTTGCCAGCAGTCCTTGAAATTTTGGCAGAGTGAGGTGTTTTAGGATGGATTTCAGGAGTGTTTGGGCATTGTTCGTGTGATTTTTGAGGTTTTTGGGCTTTTTAAATCGCATTTCCTTTGGATATTTTGCCCACACACTTCCCCAGTTTTTTCCTAAGAATTCCTGGAATCTCACTGGATTTTGGGGCCATGTTTGGTTTTTTAGTGCAGATGTTAGGAGTTTTTTCTGACCATTTGTTGTGCTATTTCTGGGAGATTTTTGTATTTCTTAGTGTGAATTTTTTGTCATTTTCCTGGTTGCTAAGGCGGAATTTATCCTGGATTTTTTCTGATGTTTTTGCCTATAATGCTTGGAAGTTTGACCGGTTTGGGGTGTTTCAGTGTAATTTTAGGATTATTTCTGGTCATTTTCATATTGCTTTTTAAGGGGATTTTTGCATTTCTTATGCGAATTCGTTAGTCTGAATTTTCCCTGGATTTTTAGTATTGCTTTTCCCAGGAATCCCTGGAATTTTGGCAGAGTTGAGTTGTTTTTGTACAGATTTCAGACGTTTTTGGGCCATTTTTTGTGCTATTTTAGGGGGCTTTGGGTCCATTTTTAGTTGCATTTTCTCCGGAAGTTTGACCACCAATTTCCTCAGTTTTTTGCTCAGAAACTCTTGGATCTCGCTGGATTGTTGCACCATGTTTGGTTTTTTTAGTGCAGATGTTAGGAGTTTTTCTGGCCATTTTTTGTGGAAATTCTAGGAGATTTTTGTGTTTCTTAGTGTGAATTTTTTTTGCATTTTCCTGGGTTGCTAAGGCTGAATTTATCCTGGATTTTTCCTGATGATTTTCCCAATAATGCTTAGAATTTTGTCCGGTTTGGGTGTTTCAGTGTTGATTTTAGGACTTTTTTGGGCCATTTTCATATTGCTTTTTAAGGAGATTTTTGCGTTGCTCAGTGCGAATTCGTTAGGCTGAATTTCCTGTGGATTTTTCCTGATGTTTTTCCCAATAATGCTTGGAATTTTGGCCAGTTTGGGGTGGTTCAGTGTTTTTTTTTTGACCATTTCTGGCCATTTATTTTGCTTTTTCTGGGGATTTTTGCATTTCTTAGTGCACATTTTTTAGTCTGAATTTTCCCTGGTTTTCCTGATGCTTTTCCTAGCAATCTTTGGGATTGTCATAGATTTTAGGTGCTTTTCTAGTAATTCCAGGAGGTTTTCGGCCATTTTTTGTGCCATTTCATAGGGGTTTGGACCATTACAGGTCGCATTTCCTTTGGAAGTTTGCCCACCCATTTTTCCAGTCTTTTCCTTAGAAATTCCTGGACTCTTACAGGCTTTAGGGGCTGATATTAGGAGTTTTTCTGGCCATTTTTTATTGCAATTTCTTGTGGATTTTTGTGTTTCTCAGTGCGAATTTTAAAGGATTTTTCCTGGTTTTTTTCAAGGCCTGGAATTTTCCTGGGATTGTCCGGATATTTTTCCCAATAAGGCCTGAATTCTGAGAGCTTTGGGGTGCCCCAATGCAACTTTTGGGAATTTTTGGGTCATTTTCAGTTTGATTCTTAGGGGATTTTTTTCTTCTTTGTGAATTTTAAGGGACTTTTCTGGTTTGTTAGGCTCAATTTTTCCTGGATTTTTCCTGATGCTTTTGCCAGCAGTCCTTGAAATTTTGGCAGAGTTGAGGTGTTTTAGGATGGATTTCAGGAGGTTTTGGGCCATTGTTCGTGTGATTTTGAGGTTTTTGGGCCTTTTAAATCGCATTTCCTTTGGGTATTTTGCCCACACACTTCCCCAGTTTTTTTCCTCAGAAATTCCTGGAATCTCGCTGGATTTTGGGGCCATGTTTGGTTTTTTAGTGCAGATGTTAGGAGTTTTTCTGGACATTTGTTGTGCAATTTCTGGGGGATTTTTGTATTTCTTAGAGCGAATTTGTTAGGCTGAATTTTCCCTGGATTTTCGTAATGCTTTTCCCAGTAATCCCTGGAATTTTGGCAGTGTTGAGGTGTTTTTGTACAGATTTCAGACGTTTTTGGGGCCATTTTTTGTGCTATTTTAGGGGGCTTTGGGCCATTTTTAGTTGCATTTTCTCCGGAAGTTTGCCCACCAATTTCCCCACTTTTTTCCTCAGAAACTCTTGGAATCTTGCTGGATTGTTGCACCATGTTTGGTTTTTTTTAGTGCAGATGTTAGGAGTTTTTCTGGCCATTTTTTGTGGAAATTCTGGGAGATTTTTGTGTTTCTTAGTGTGAATATTTTGTCAATTTCCTGGTTTGCTAAGGCTGAATTTATCCTGGATTTTCCTGATATTTTTCCTAATAATGCTTGGAAGTTTGACCGGTTTGGGGCGTTTCAGTGTTGATTTTAGGACTTTTTTGGGCCATTTTCATATTGCTTTTTAAGGAGATTTTTGCGTTGCTCAGTGCGAATTCGTTAGGCTGAATTTCCTGTGGATTTTTCCTGATGTTTTTTCCCAATAATGCTTGGAATTTTGGCCAGTTTGGAGTGGTTCAGCGTCTATTTTTTGACCATTTCTGGCCATTTATTTTTGCTTTTTCTGGGGGATTTTTGCATTTCTTAGTGCACATTTTTTAGTCTGATTTTCCCTGGAGTTTTCCTGATGCTTTTCCCAGCAATCCCTGGGATTGTCATAGATTTTAGGTGCTTTTCTAGTAATTCCAGGGTTTTGGGCCATTTTTTGTGCCATTTCATAGGGGTTTTTTACAATTTTAGGTCGCATTTCCTTTGGAAGTTTGCCCACCCATTTTTCAACTGTTTTCCTTAGAAATTCCTGGATTCTCACTGGCTTTAGGGGCTGATATTAGGAGTTTTTCTGGCCATTTTTTTTTTTTTTGTGATTTCATTTGGATTTTTCTGTTTCTCAGTGCAATTGTAAAGGATTTTTCCTGGTCTTTTTCAAGGCCTGGAATTTCCTGGGATTGTCCGGATGTTTTTCCCAATAAGGCCTGGAATTTTGACAGCTTTGGGGTGCCCCAATGCAACTTTTGGGAATTTTTGGGTCATTTTCAGTTTGATTCTTAGGGGATTTTTTCTTCCTTAGTGTGAATTTTAAGGGACTTTTCTGGTTTGTTAGGCTCAATTTTTCCTGGATTTTCCTGATGCTTTTGCCAGCAGTCCTTGAAATTTTGGCAGAGCTGAGGTGTTTTAGGATGGATTTCAGGAGTGTTTTGGGCATTGTTCGTGTGATTTTTGAGGTTTTTGGGCTTTTTAAATCGCATTTCCTTTGGATATTTTGCCCACACACTTCCCCAGTTTTTTCCCAAGAAATTCCTGGAATCTCACTGGATTTTGGGGCCATGTTTGGTTTTTAGTGCAGATGTTAGGAGTTTTTCTGACCATTTGTTGTGCTATTTCTGGGAGATTTTTGTATTTCTTAGTGTGAATTTTTTGTCATTTTCCTGGGTTGCTAAGGCGGAATTTATCCTGGATTTTTTCTGATGTTTTTGCCTATAATGCTTGGAAGTTTGACCGGTTTGGGGTGTTTCAGTGTCAATTTTAGGACTATTTCTGGTAATTTTCATATTGCTTTTTAAGGGGATTTTTGCATTTCTTAGTGCGAATTCGTTAGTCTGAATTTTCCCTGGATTTTTAGTATTGCTTTTCCCAGGAATCCCTGGAATTTTGGCAGAGTTGAGTTGTTTTTGTACAGATTTCAGACGTTTTTGGGCCATTTTTTGTGCTATTTTAGGGGGCTTTGGGTCCATTTTTAGTTGCATTTTCTCCGGAAGTTTGACCACCAATTTCCTCAGTTTTTTGCTCAGAAACTCTTGGGATCTCGCTGGATTGTTGCACCATGTTTGGTTTTTTAGTGCAGATGTTAGGAGTTTTTCTGGCCATTTTTTGTGGAAATTCTAGGAGATTTTTGTGTTTCTTAGTGTGAATTTTTTTTGCATTTTCCTGGTTGCTAAGGCTGAATTTATCCTGGATTTTTCCTGATGATTTTCCCAAAATGCTTAGAATTTTGTCCGGTTTGGGGTGTTTCAGTGTTGATTTTAGGACTTTTTTGGGCCATTTTCATATTGCTTTTTAAGGAGATTTTTGCGTTGCTCAGTGCGAATTCGTTAGGCTGAATTTCCTGTGGATTTTTCCTGATGTTTTTCCCAATAATGCTTGGAATTTTGGCCAGTTTGGGGTGGTTCAGTGTCTATTTTTTGACCATTTCTGGCCATTTATTTTTGCTTTTTCTGGGGGATTTTTGCATTTCTTAGTGCACATTTTTTAGTCTGAATTTTCCCTGGAGTTTTCCTGATGCTTTTCCTAGCAATCTTTGGGATTGTCATAGATTTTAGGTGCTTTTCTAGTAATTCCAGGAGGTTTTGGGCCATTTTTTGTGCCATTTCATAGGGGTTTGGACCATTACAGGTCGCATTTCCTTTGGAAGTTTGCCCACCCATTTTTCCAGTCTTTTCCTTAGAAATTCCTGGACTCTTACAGGCTTTAGGGGCTGATATTAGGAGTTTTTCTGGCCATTTTTTATTGCAATTTCTTGTGGATTTTTGTGTTTCTCAGTGCGAATTTTAAAGGATTTTTCCTGGGTTTTTTTCAAGGCCTGGAATTTTCCTGGGATTGTCCGGATATTTTTCCCAATAAGGCCTGGAATTCTGAGAGCTTTGGGGTGCCCCAATGCAACTTTTGGGAATTTTTGGGTCATTTTCAGTTTGATTCTTAGGGGATTTTTTTCTTCCTTAGTGTGAATTTTAAGGGACTTTTCTGGTTTGTTAGGCTCAATTTTTCCTGGATTTTTCCTGATGCTTTTGCCAGCAGTCCTTGAAATTTTGGCAGAGTTGAGGTGTTTTAGGATGGATTTCAGGAGGTTTTGGGCCATTGTTCGTGTGATTTTGAGGTTTTTGGGCCTTTTAAATCGCATTTCCTTTGGGTATTTTGCCCACACACTTCCCCAGTTTTTTCCTCAGAAATTCCTGGAATCTCGCTGGATTTTGGGGCCATGTTTGGTTTTTTAGTGCAGATGTTAGGAGTTTTTCTGGACATTTGTTGTGCAATTTCTGGGGGATTTTTGTATTTCTTAGAGCGAATTTGTTAGGCTGAATTTTCCCTGGATTTTCGTAATGCTTTTCCCAGTAATCCCTGGAATTTTGGCAGTGTTGAGGTGTTTTTTGTACAGATTTCAGAGGTTTTTGGCCATTTTTTGTGCTATTTTAGGGGGCTTTGGGCCATTTTTAGTTGCATTTTCTCCGGAAGTTTGCCCACCAATTTCCCCACTTTTTTCCTCAGAAACTCTTGGAATCTTGCTGGATTGTTGCACCATGTTTGGTTTTTTTAGTGCAGATGTTAGGAGTTTTTCTGGCCATTTTTTGTGGAAATTCTGGAGATTTTTGTGTTTCTTAGTGTGAATATTTTGTCAATTTCCTGGTTTGCTAAGGCTGAATTTATCCTGGATTTTCCTGATATTTTTCCTAATAATGCTTGGAAGTTTGACCGGTTTGGGGCGTTTCAGTGTTGATTTTAGGACTTTTTTGGGCCATTTTCATATTGCTTTTTAAGGAGATTTTTGCGTTGCTCATGCGAATTCGTTAGGCTGAATTTCCTGTGGATTTTTCCTGATGTTTTTCCCAATAATGCTTGGAATTTTGGCCAGTTTGGAGTGGTTCAGCGTCTATTTTTTGACCATTTCTGGCCATTTATTTTTGCTTTTTCTGGGGGATTTTTGCATTTCTTAGTGCACATTTTTTAGTCTGAATTTTCCCTGGAGTTTTCCTGATGCTTTTCCCAGCAATCCCTTGGATTGTCATAGATTTTAGGTGCTTTTCTAGTAATTCCAGGAGGTTTTGGGCCATTTTTTGTGCCATTTCATAGGGTTTTTTACAATTTTAGGTCGCATTTCCTTTGGAAGTTTGCCCACCCATTTTTCAACTGTTTTCCTTAGAAATTCCTGGATTCTCACTGGCTTTAGGGGCTGATATTAGGAGTTTTTCTGGCCATTTTTTTTTTGTGCTATTTCTTGTGGATTTTTGTGTTTCTCAGTGCGAATTTTAAAGGATTTTTCCTGGGTTTTTTTCAAGGCCTGGAATTTTCCTGGGATTGTCCGATATTTTTCCCAATAAGGCCTGGAATTCTGAGAGCTTTGGGGTGCCCCAATGCAACTTTTGGGAATTTTTGGGTCATTTTCAGTTTGATTCTTAGGGATTTTTTCTTCCTTAGTGTGAATTTTAAGGGACTTTTCTGGTTTGTTAGGCTCAATTTTTCCTGGATTTTTCCTGATGCTTTTGCCAGCAGTCCTTGAAATTTTGGCAGAGTTGAGGTATTTTGGGACGGATTTCAGGAGTGTTTGGGCATTGTTCGTGTGATTTTGAGGTTTTTGGGCCTTTTAAATCGCATTTCCTTTGGATTTTGCCCACACACTCCCCAGTTTTTTCCTCAGAAATTCCTGGAATCTCGCTGGATTTTGGGGCCATGTTTGGTTTTTTAGTGCAATGTTAGGAGTTTTCTGGCCATTTGTTGTGCAATTTCTGGGAGATTTTTGTATTTCTTAGTGTGAATTTTTTGTCATTTTCCTGGGTTGCTAAGGCGGAATTTATCCTGGATTTTTTCTGATGTTTTTGCCTATAATGCTTGGAAGTTTGACCGGTTTGGGGTGTTTCAGTGTCAATTTTAGGACTATTTCTGGTCATTTTCATATTGCTTTTTAAGGGGATTTTTGCATTTCTTAGTGCGAATTCGTTAGTCTGAATTTTCCCTGGATTTTTAGTATTGCTTTTCCCAGGAATCCCTGGAATTTTGGCAGAGTTGAGGTGTTTTAGGATGGATTTCAGGAGGTTTTTGGGCCATTGTTCGTGTGATTTTGAGGTTTTTGGGCTTTTTAAATCGCATTTCCTTTGGGTATTTTGCCCACACACTTCCCCAGTTTTTTCCTCAGAAATTCCTGGAATCTCGCTGGATTTTGGGGCCATGTTTGGTTTTTTAGTGCAGATGTTAGGAGTTTTTCTGGACATTTGTTGTGCAATTTCTGGGGGATTTTTGTATTTCTTAGAGCGAATTTGTTAGGCTGAATTTTCCCTGGATTTTTGTAATGCTTTTCCCAGTAATCCCTGGAATTTTGGCAGTGTTGAGGTGTTTTTGTACAGATTTCAGACGTTTTTTGGGCCATTTTTTGTGCTATTTTAGGGGGCTTTGGGCCATTTTTAGTTGCATTTTCTCCGGAAGTTTGCCCACCAATTTCCCCACTTTTTTCCTCAGAAACTCTTGGAATCTTGCTGGATTGTTGCACCATGTTTGGTTTTTTTAGTGCAGATGTTAGGAGTTTTTCTGGCCATTTTTTGTGGAAATTCTGGGAGATTTTTGTGTTTCTTAGTGTGAATATTTTGTCAATTTCCTGGTTTGCTAAGGCTGAATTTATCCTGGATTTTCCTGATGATTTTCCCAATAATGCTTGGAAGTTTGACCGGTTTGGGGCGGTTCAGTGTCTATTTTTTGACTATTTCTGGCCATTTTCATATTGCTTTTTATGGGATTTTTGCTTTTCTTATTGCGAATTTTTTAGTCTGAATTTTCCCTGGAGTTTTCCTGATTCTTTTCCCAGCAATCCTTGGGATTGTCATAGATTTTAGGTGCTTTTCTAGTAATTCCAGGAGGTTTTGGGCCATTTTTTGAGCCATTTCATAGGGGTTTGGACCATTACAGGTCGCATTTCCTTTGGAAGTTTGCCCACCCATTTTTCCACTCTTTTCCTTAGAAATTCCTGGATTCTCACTGGCTTTTGGGGCTGATATTAGGAGTTTTTCTGGCCATTTTTTTTTTGTGCTATTTCTTGTGGATTTTTGTGTTTCTCAGTGCGAATTTTAAAGGATTTTTCCTGGGTTTTTTTCAAGGCCTGGAATTTTCCTGGGATTGTCCGGATATTTTTCCCAATAAGGCCTGGAATTCTGAGAGCTTTGGGGTGCCCCAATGCAACTTTTGGGAATTTTTGGGTCATTTTCAGTTTGATTCTTAGGGGATTTTTTCTTCCTTAGTGTGAATTTTAAGGGACTTTTCTGGTTTGTTAGGCTCAATTTTTCCTGGATTTTTCCTGATGCTTTTGCCAGCAGTCCTTGAAATTTTGGCAGAGTTGAGGTATTTTGGGACGGATTTCAGGAGTGTTTGGGCATTGTTCGTGTGATTTTGAGGTTTTTGGGCCTTTTAAATCGCATTTCCTTTGGGTATTTTGCCCACACACTTCCCCAGTTTTTTCCTAAGAAATTCCTGGAATCTCACTGGATTTTGGGGCCATGTTTGGTTTTTTAGTGCAGATGTTAGGAGTTTTTCTGACCATTTGTTGTGCTATTTCTGGGAGATTTTTGTATTTCTTAGTGTGAATTTTTTGTCATTTTCCTGGGTTGCTAAGGCGGAATTTATCCTGGATTTTTTCTGATGTTTTTGCCTATAATGCTTGGAAGTTTGACCGGTT